>NC_092338.1:166748500-167062500 GCF_046630445.1 Rutidosis leptorrhynchoides | reverse complement strand
CGTATATGGTGGAAATAACAACTACAACACATAAAAAAACACACAAATTTTTATTCATTCCTAAAAAAAGGTGCACACACAAGCACCACACATGGTGAGAAAAAATAAAGAACAAAACATAGAGAGCAAATACTCTTATTCAAGACAACAAGATACAAACAATATGCCGAGTGTCTCATATGAGATAGCAAGATATCATGACTATGGCACATGCCATGTGCTTCATTTGTATGATTTCAGGTTGTTGAGGACTTTGCTTTGTGAGAGTTACTAGGGGTACCATACGAAGAAGAGTAGTTGATAAGTAGATCAAGATACTTGAAGATGCGTATAAAACGTGCCCCATATGGAAGTGGTTGTAATGGATCTTGCTTCAGATCATTCATTCGGGAAGCCTTTAGGAAGGCAATGTTGACCGGTTTGACTGCTTTAGCCACCACATAAGTCCTAGTTCAGTCACGGATAAATGGTCATCATTATCTTTGCGAAAGAAGATGTTGTGACAAATGATTGCCTTTCATGACTCATATTAAATACGAACATCACTGTCAAGAAGGCCCTCTTGTCAAAGTGTACTTAGTTTGAGATTCGGATTGAGAAAGGGAGAGTGATTGCCCTTCGTGGAATGAAACGAGGTAGGATTTGTATATGATTTTGGGTGGTATAGAATTCAACTCCTCGAGATGGCACTTTGAGGATCTTCCTAAATTATTTAAGTGTCAAGAGATATTCTTGATCAAACATCTTGAATTTCACAATGCGAGATGTGAATTCAAAGTTTGAGTAGAATTCTTTGACAAGAGAGGGATATACATGAGTCTCAAGCATGAGAAATGACTCCCATACTACTTTAATAAACTCCTTTTGAGTAGTAGAATAGTCATAGAAGAATACTTCACATTCTTCTTGTATGAGTCTTGAGTCATTACAAGATATTTTCTTCATGTCATTTGAGGTTTTATTAGAGACCCTAGAGACTTCCAGATTTGAGTGATGCTTAGAGTTGGAGAATAGGAATGGTTTTGAGGAACTCATTGCTTTGGGTGCATGAAGATTTTTGATGACCTTTCTTTAAAAGAGGTGGAGAAATAAATGACATTTCACAGTTTTGGGAGATTGATTCATTCAAGAGTTTCCAATCACAATTAATTATAATTGCATTTGGTCATTATATGCAGAGAAATAGCATTAATTGGAAGTTATTCCACATTTATTAAAAATACCAAAAGAAACGTCAAAGGTTCTGCGGTTGACATCACAGTCGACCGTGGTTCAACCGTGTAGGGTCTGTGGGCAGGATTTAAACACGAAATATCATACATTCACAACAATGTTCAAATAAAAGTAATACGAATTACAAACAAAATTTATAACATGTTTTTGACACCAATCAAGTTACGCAATCACTTTCATCATCAACATTTCCACTAGGTCCACATGTGAGTGACCTCAACATGTGAGTGACCTCAATATTCCCTTCAATAGCTTCTTTACCTTGGATTGTTTCTTTATGCTCTTGATTTGATTTTTGTAAATGTGATCAAGTTTTGCACCAACATCCAGGTTACTTATGGGATCAGCTGTTGCTTCCTCATCACTGTCTGAGATTTCAATTGCCAATCTGTTTGACTCACTCGCACCTGCTTCATCATCATTTTTCCTCTTTTCCAAAGATGGAGTTTTTGAGAGTCATCCCCTTTTAATGGGATCATAAGTGGGTCGATGCGAATTAGGGTGAGTGATTTCAAGGTGCTCGAACATTCCGTTGAGGTGCATTCCATATAGAAGTCCTCGAGTGGTTTCAGTGAGGAGATTGCTCATTCTTAAGGCCATGAGAAACGCCATGTTGACAAGTTTTTTCTTTTCTAGACACCATAGCAAGGCAAGCTGAGTGGCATGAATGTTGGCATGATTTCCACCTTGACAGTACACGTTGAAACTGATCACATTGCTTCATAGATCATACTTTGGTTTTAGATGTCTTCCCAAGACACCTTTTATGGCAATCTCTTCACGTGCAGCTTCTTCTTTACACAATAAATCAAGAACTTCCTCTTCATTTGAAAGAAAGTATGGAAGATTACTTAGGTCGTGATAACGACTGTAGAATTCTTCACCCACTGATGGAACTCTCTTTATCTCACGGAAGTCCTTGAGGGAGTATGTGTAATTTTTATTGAGAAGATAGAAGGACATTACCCCATTCTCGAAAGTAAAATTGGCGTAAAATTCTCGGATGAGGGTTGGATAGATTGGTTCATCAATAGTAAGAAAAGACTCCCACGTGAGTACGGAGAAAGCAGTCATAAGCTCAGGTAGTTGACCATAGGTAACTTTTCTTCTTTCAGCAATCTTCCAATCGCTAAGGAATTGTATGTTGTATTTGAGTTTGTCATTTAGCGTTTTTGGAGGATCGTATGCTTTCTTTCCTCTTGATTTCGCATCTTTAGTTCTTGACATTTCCTGTACAAGAAACACTTTAATTTAAATCAAAGTGAACGTACAAATGACTCAATTGTTAGCTAACATGAACACAAGTATTATCTAGTGTTAACTTTCTTCACATTCTTACCCTCTTTTAGTAAGAATGTGTTTGCAAATATATGAACATATGTTCTCACAATATTCATACAACACAATGATTTGTAAACTTAGTTATCATCAATACCTAGTGTTTTGATGCTAACATTCTTCACATTCTCACCCTCTTTTTGGTGACAATGCGTTTGCACTTTAGATTATTAGTGGTTTTCATAATGCTCACATGGATTCATGTTTTGTAAATTTGATTTTCATCAACACAAGTGTTTTGATGTTACTAATTTCTACATTATTACTCTTCATTAGTGACAATGTGTTTGAATTATGTGAATAATGAACTTATGAGAACCTAATCCAGTTGTATGATGAACCATAGAATTCAAAGTCTTAAATTGATGCAATGTTAATCATGATTTCATAGGTTTTAGAGGTTTTCATGAACACAACTGATTATTAGCATCAATTTGAGTAGGATTTTCGAATTAGGATTTCTTCAAGCAATGTTTGAAGAATTCATCATACCAAAACAATTGAACGAAGGGGATTCATAAATTAATCTTACCAAGATCGAAGATTAAGGATGAGAAGGAGCAGATTCATTAGAGTGCGGTTGGAGATCTTGAGCCGTGGAGGAGAGGGATATAAAAACAATTTTGAATAAAATACGGAATGAGGTAAGAACGAGGTTAAAAAGCCCATCACTACCCGTAAGGTCGAACTGCGGTCGACTGTAGGGTTTGCCGTGGAGAATTTCTGCGGTTGATCCTGTGGTCTGCCGTGGTTTAACCGTGCAGCTTGGAATAGTGGACTTCTTGTCCGATTCTTCACGTCGAGCGCGTTTTGGCGATTTTGTCGTTTCTATAGAATACTTGAGGAAAATTTTTCTTTGCTTAACATTGTATGATCACACCCAATCGATGTTTCATCAACAATGACACGTATGTAGGCATGTATATATATATATATATATACACACATAAATAATACACATAAAATACATTGTCCTACAACTGACATGCAATCCATTCAAGTAAGCATTTATTCCTAAGTTAAGCATAATCTTAATGTAAGATCCTGTTTTCTCAGATGGTTGGGACGCCGTCCAACTTGTGGGATGCCGTCCAAGTTTGAAGGGCTGGACGCCATCCAGATGAACTGGCAGACCAGCTGTTTTATTTTAAGTTATAAAACAAGGGCTTTTTGGTAATTTCACACTTGGGACGAATTTAAGGCTACAAGATCAGTTAGTGGGGTGTCATAACTCCATTATCACCTACCTTCATCTTTCCACTTAAATTCTAGAGAGAGAGAAGAGTTCTAGAGTGAGAGAGCTCAAATCAAGGAGGAAGAAGGTTATTTCGGGTCAAAGCACGGGTTTTAAAGTTGTTCGTTTAGTCCCTAGCTACGTTGTGATTGTTGTGGTAAGTCCTAATCTTGACTTCCTTAATTTAAATTAGTTTAAGGGTTAGGGTTTGGGTTAGGGTTGAACATAAAACCCTTTGTTTAGTGATTTGGGGGTTTTGGGTAAGTTTGGGTCATGAGGACTCAAAGATGACTAACCTAGGATTTTGAAATGTTAATCGAGCTTATGAGCCTTAATTTGGTTAGTTAATTACTAGCACACCTAGATATTATGTAAGTGGGTGTTATTTGGGTATGTGGGTGACCCAAATGGGTGTGTTAACCACAAAATGGGTCAAATGAGTTTTGGGGTGACCTAGGTTGTTCATTGTGTAAGAAAATGTGATGACCTTGCGTTAGAAGTGTATTAAAACCCTAAATGGCTAGTATTAGGGTTTTGACGAAGTTGACCTAATATTAGGGTTAAGAGTGCAAATGGGTCAAAATTGCACTATGGGTCAAAATATCACTAGGATAGTGAGTAAGTTGATTGACCAACTCGATTGTATATTTGATTTTATGCATGATGTATTAGGTACTTCGCATTGAAGGTTGCGAGCTTGATTAACTCACCAAGGGCGTTAAGGTGAGTGAAATAATTATACATGTGTGTATGTAATGTATTTACTTGTGCGAAGTGCGATGTGGGTTTTAATTTCGGGTATGCGATACCAGATCGTGTTGGCATGGGATGAGGGTTTAAAGTTCGGGTATGCGATACCTCATCATCATGTGTGTGTGCGGGTGTGAAGTGCGGGTTTTAAGTTCGGGTATGCGATACCACATTTCACGTGACGGGTGAGTTTTAAGTTCGGGTATGCGATACCACCCAAGGGACTAGTGATGTATACTAGTGGCGTCTGCGTGGCTAACGTTTCATTCGCAAGAATTGTTCCCTTTGTATGATTGGTTAACCATGGTTATGTGTTGTAGTGTAGCATATTATATTTCGAATTATATGCTATTGTTGTGCTAGCTTGCGTATTGGAGATTTAGCCTTATGTTTTGTGATGGTATGCTAACTATATTGCTAGTGTGTATGCGGTAATTGTTGTAAGTGATTGCAAGTAAGTAGGCTATATATGTATATGTATAATTATTGCATTCACTAAGCGTCTTGCTTACCCTCTCGTTGTTTATTCTTTTTAGGCTCCGGCGTGGACAAGGATAAGGGCGTTCGTTTGGACTAGAGGCCCCCGCTTTGTTTTTGGATAGGGGACGCTTTTGGGAAGATTAGTTCTTGAAGTTTGACCAAGATGTGGGTAGTTTAACCCCAAACACCATGCTCTAGTGTCGTTTGGGTATTAAACTCTTATGGTCGAAACTTGTGTTTTGAACGAAATTCGTAAAACGGCCGATGCGGGCTCGATGTTGTAAAACTTGGTTTTGTTGTGCAAACTTCTTAGTTTTAATTATGTTAACATGCTGTAAAAAGGGTTTCATTTAAAACTGTCTGGAAGCGGGTTTTCCGCACGCGTAAGTTGAACCCCGAGATCAGAAACTGGCAGTTCATTTGGACGTCATCCCAAAAGGTTGGACGCCGTCCTGGCCTTCAGTGCTGGACGCCGTCCGGATAACTGGACGCCGTCCAGATGTGCTGTCTCGCAAATTTTTTTGGGGTCGTATTTTTGGTATAACGAGGTTTGGGTCGTTACACTTAATGAGAAATCCTTTTAACCAAATAGAGGATGTGCAATTTTTGAAATAATGACACATTTATTTAAAACACATTAAGTTTTAAATACACAATCCTCTTTTCTTAAAGGTTGATCATTGATTCTCATTTATCCTAAGATTACCCAACCTTTGACTTATCCCTCTTATAGATTTACTATATTTGTTTACCCTTCCTAGGTATTCAACTTTCTTGATAATTGACCTTGGACTTAGAGTACTTTGTTTGTGTTTACTAGAATTGTGACTAGATTTTAAATCAATTTTATCTTTAAAACAATTTTTTTCATTTAAGGATCTTTTCAAATAATTGTTTTCATCACTTAAAATTTTGTTGAGTTGATTTACCTTTTGTAATTCCTTTTCCAACAATTTACTTTGTCACAACTTCTAGTATACACAAATTTTACCGCTTTGTACTCATCTAACAAATCTTCATGATTGGAAGGATTGAATACATGTACCTCATCACTTTGAACGCATGAGCTTTCACCTTCTTCTTCTTGATAGCACGATTCAACCTCATCTTCACTACGAGCATCTTGACTTGAAGAGTATCTTGAACCTATAAGACAAAAGTCTTCATCTTCATCTCCATCTTGATCAACCAACCAATTCCCATCAAGACATTCAAGTCTTGTTACCTTTTCTTCAAACCCATTCTTCATTGAGCAACTAGAGACTTCTTTAACTTGAGGACATAGTGTATCCCAACATTCCTTTGTACTTTCAAATGAAAGCATTTTATCCCCTTCTTCACTAGGAAGAACTCTATGAAGTAGTGATATAGCATCAATTTGCTTTTGCACTTTGTTCACTACTTCATTATTTTGGAATGTTGATTTCACCATGTTTGAAGATTCTTGAGAAACAATGTTTCCTTCCTTGATGATCTCCATATGTCATAATCTTTTGATTTGACATAGATCTCAAATCTTATCTTCCACACATAGACATCCTCTCTATCAAAGATTGGTGCTTCATTAGCCAATCTTTCAAGATATGCCATCGTTTGAGTTGATCCCAAGAACATTTGACTCGAGTTTTTGCCCAAAATGATTTTGGACTCAATCGAAAATATTTCTAAAGCAAATATACGAGCAACCGCTTTGATACCAATTGTAAGTAACTAGAGGGGGTGAATAGTTACTTAATACGATTTTTAAAACTTTTTCGATGATCAATAAGATTTGAACAATACTTGATCACCTTAATTAACTCAAACCAATGTGTGGGGTGTTTATGTTTGTAATAATGCAGAATGTAAAGTAAAGAACATAGACACAAGAATTTATAGTGGTTCGGATAGATGTTAACTAATCCACCTTAATCCACTCTCCGATTCACTAATCGGGATTTTTGCTTCATTAAGCACTTTTCTCCAAATCCGGTGGAGATCTGATTTACAAGCCCTGTACTTCTCCTTAGATTAACTTATCTTCACCTTTGTCAAGTATTAATCCCCAATGAGATTAATCAACTCCCTAGTTCCCTTTAAGGAAGATGATAGCTAAGCTAGCATATGCTTCTAAGTACAAAGTACAAAGACTCTCCCTTTTTCAGTGATGAAAATCCTAAGACAATTCTAAGGATTAATACAACACTATGTAAACTCACAAAGATAAGAATTTGAAAGTAAGTTTACAAAGACCTCTTCTATAACCCAGGAGATTATAGAACTTCTCTTGCTAAACACAAACATATGTATGAGTGTTATGTTCTTGTGATTCTCTGATAAGTTTGAGCTGTAGCATGCAAGAGGTCCAAGTCTTCAAAGTTCTCCGAGCCTTGCTATTTATATGGAGAGATAAAAAAGTCAGCCACTTATACAGCATGGACCATGGTCGATCGTGGGTCGACCATACGCGGTCCAGTCTAAAACATCTATCCGTTGTATAGCCATTTGAATCAGTTTTAGACATCACTCTTTGGACACTTTACTTCATTTACCACCTGCAAAAAATACCCAACATCCTATAAAAGTAATATATGCATTAAATGTCTATTTACCTTGGATGTGTTGCCTTGATAGTGATTTATCATGCTCAAAGTGGGAAGCCTAACATTCTTGGATATAAGTCATGATAATCATTTGAGATAATCTCAGTTTTGTCATAATCCTTTATTTGTGATTAACAAAATTGCTAAATCTCTATTGGTTGGTCAACAAATCATTGATGACACAAACCCACTTTAATCACAAAGCATGCTAGTATTCAAATTTGAACTTGTTTGTAATTAATTAAGTATGTTAATGATGTCTTGACAAATTAAGCAAATAACAATTAAGCATGTTGCAAGACATCAAGTTAATAACATTTAGACTTATTCACGAACTTAATTTTTGACTTAAGCAGCCTTATGTGTGTTAATGTTTCATTGTGTTTTAAGTTTACTAGATTATGACATTCTAAATATTATTCAAGTAACACAAGCATATATTGAAGTAGTCTAAATACTAGTTCCAACTTGTAACAAATAGCAAGACAAGGTTGATACATATACATATTAACTAACTACCTAACATTTAACACTTAACACATAGTCAAGTAATACGCATGTACTAATAGCAAGTAGTCAAGTAATATTCATATAATGACTAGTAAGAGATCACTAAATAATCTTAGAATTAAGGATATAGTGATAACATAGCATTAAAGTAAGGCTATGTAAGTTTTACTTGCAAAGTGGCATTTTGCAAGAATAATGTATAAGTATACATTAATGTCCAACACATGTACAAGAAAAGAGCAATTCTTGGTTGGGACTTGGTGACCATCCTAAGTATGTCTAGATACATTTTAGATGTACATGTTTTTCTATAACACTTATATGTTATCCTTAATCAAGGCTTAATTGTCATTAAGGTGTCATTAGGCGTGATTAACCAAGATTAGTGTTTCAGTGACCAAAGCTCCTTTGTGAATGAAGGAGGCAATTATCCTAAGCATGTTTAAACAGGTTTTATAAATTATAGATGCCCGGAAGTGGTCAAACATTTTTCGATCAACGATCCACGATCTACCGTGGAGTTGACCGTGAAACCCTGATTTCATAAATGTAGGATTCTGCAGTCGATCCACGATCTACCGTGGAGTTGACCGTGAAACCCTGATTTCATAAATGTAGGTGCAAGTCTCCACGGTCTGACTTGCAGTCAACCGTGGGTCTAGCCGTGTACCTCATTTTTAGTTTTAAGCTTTCTTTGGTTTTGGTCTTTTGCTAGAGCAAATGTGGATTAGTGAACTTGTTTATTTATGTCAAGATGTCTACCATCACCTTCAGCTATGTGCATATGTCATCATCAAAACACTTATTGTCATGGTTTAAGATTAGTATAGTCATTAAGCATAATCCCATGTTAACCCACATTCTCTCCCAACATATATATATATATATATATATATATATATATATATATATATATATATATATATATATATATATATATATATATATATATATATATATATATATATATATATATATATATATACACACACACACACACACACACACACACACACTCATATATAAACTTTCGTCATTGAATTAATCATATATTACGCCGTACAATTTTTCCGTTACATCTTCGTTGGCGTTACATTTTGTTGACATTTCACTGTTACATTAGACCGTCAAATATCATCATTACATCGTTTATGATTTTGGGTTCACTGCTACACCATCACTTTCCATAGTTACATTACACCGTTAATTATACTCCACCATTACATTGAGTTTACAGTATAAAGATCACAATTATATTCTACTGATATATAGTGGTTAGATGGGTTGTGGTGGGTGTGTTGGTGGTAGTGATGATGATGGGTGGTGTTGGTGAAGGTGGGAGGTGGTGGTGGTGTGTAGAGGTGGTGACGATGGTGGTGGGTTGTGGTGATGGTGAGCGGTGATGGTGAGCGGTGATGGTGGTGGTGAGTGGTGGTGGTGAGTGGTAGTGGTGGTTAGTTGTGGTAATGGTGGTGGTTGGTAGTGGCAGTGATGGTGGTGGAGGTTGGTGGTTGGTGGTGATGGTAGGTGATGGTGGGTGATGTTGGTAGGTGGTGGTGGTAATGGTGATGGGCAGTAGAGGTTGGTTGTGGGCGATGGTGGTGGTGGTGATGGTTGGTGGTGGTGGAGGTTGGTGGTGGTGATGGTGGAGGTTGGTGGTGGGTCGTGATGGTAGGTGATGGTGCGTGTTGTTGGTAGGTGGTAGTGGTGAGTGTTGGTGAGGACGGTAGTGGTTGGTGAGATGGTGGTGGTGATGATGGTGGAGGTTGGTGGTGGGTGGTAATGGTAGGTGATGGTGGGTGTTGTTGGTTAGTGGTGGTGGTAATGATGATGGGTAGTGGTGGTTAGTTGTGGTGGTGGTGGGCGATGGTGGTGATGGTTGGTGGTAGTGGAGGTTGGTAGTGGTGGAGGTTGGTGTTAGACCATGATGGTAGGTAATGGTGGGTGTTGTTAGTAGGTGGTGGTGGTGAGTGGTAGTGGTGACGGTGGTGGTTGATGGGTGTTGTTCTAGGAACTAGATTTAAGTTGCGTGCAGCGAGGAGTGTTTAAGGACATTCATAGTTTTGATCTCCGGTCTGGTTTACTGTGAGTAACCCTCACAGAGATGATGATTTTCAAGAGGATGATCAAAATGTAGTCCACCATTGATGGAAACTGTCGCAAAAATGGCCACTAAAGGTGGTTGCATAGGGTTTATGTTCAAAGAACAAACCTGTTACCGTAAGTGCGTTTCCTAGATGCAATCAATAATCGAGTAATAGAGAAAACGTTGTGTCGAGTGAATGAGGTTAGGGTTGTATTTATAGTGAAACCCTAACCCTAGATTACACTTAATTCATTTCCAGATCCTTCCAAATAACAACCATAAATAACGGGATTATAGTTGAAAAAGGATTGCAATTAATTAAGGATAATATTGTATCAGATTGCTTTCGTGCGCGCCAAGCAAAGTCATACAACGCGCCTTCCGCCACACGTGGTTTTGGACGTGCATGCGGAACGTGATACGCACGAGCGTCATGCGCGAAGGTAAGCGTATCATTAGTGGTGGTGGTGATGATGATGGAGGTTGGTAGTGGGTGGTGATGGTGATGGGTAGTGGTGATGGTAGGTGTTGTTGGTGCATGGTGGAGGTGGGTGTTGTTAGTGGGTGACGGTGATGGTGGGTGTTGTTGGTGCGTGGTGGAAGTAGGTATTGTTAGTGGGTGGTGGTAATGCTAGGTGATGGTGGGTGTTGTTGCTAGGTGGTGGTGGTTGATTGCAGAGGTTGGTGATTATGATGGCTGGTGGGTGGTGGTGATGGTGGGTGTTGTTAGTGGGTGGTGGTGATGAAGGGTGTTGTTAGTGGGTGGTGGTGATGGTGATGGGTGGTAGTGGTTGGTTTGTGGAGGTAGCGGTGGTGGTGGAGGTTGGTGGTGGGTGCTGACGGTAGGTGATGGTGGTGGGTGATGGTGGTGAGTGGTAATAGTAGTGGGTGGTGGTTGTGTTGTTGGTGGGTGGTGGGAGGTTGTGGTGGTGGGTGGAGGGTTGTGGTTGTGGGTGGAGGTTAGTGGTAGTGCTGGTTATTGGTGGTTCATTACTACACCACACTTTTACATTACACCGTTACATTCTATCATACCATGACATGTCGTCGGCATTGCACAAATTTTTTTTTTTTTTTGAAAAATAATAATTTTAAGTTTAAACAATAATTCGAAAAAGAAATTAAGTATTAATTATTTGATTTTCGTATACTACAAATTTACTGTGTTAGATGTTAGGAAACAAGTTCATGATTTTAGATATGGAACGCGAATAGATAATAAAATTGGTTAGAAATACTGAAAAATTAAAAACCATAGAATTGTCGAACTAGATTCTGTTACGAACAAGTTCATGATTATGGTATAACGGTGGAATGTAGCAGTGGAATGTGACAGTGTAATATAACAGTGGAATATAACGATGTAATGTGATGGTATAAATTAAGGTGTAATGCAATGTTTGGAAGTTGCGGTGTAATGTAATGGTATAATGTACACGTTGTAATGTAATGGTGGTATGTGATGGTTGTACACGTTGTAATGTAATGGTGGTATGTGATGGTATAATGTAGTAATGAACCATAAACATTAAACTCAATGTAATGTTATGATAGAATGTAACAGTGTAATGTAACCATGTGGTGTAGTAATGAACCACCACTAACCACCATTACCACTAACCTCCACCCACAACCACAACCCTCCACCCACTACCACAACCTCCCACCACCCACCAACACCACAACCACCACCCACTACTACTACCACTCACCACCATCACCCACCACCATCACCTACCGTCACCACCCACCACCAACCTCCACCACCACCACTACCTCCACAAACCAACCACCACTACCACCTACCACCACCTCCCATCACCATCACCATCACCATCACCACCACCCACTAACAACACCCACCATCACCATCACCCACTAACAACACACACCATCACCACAACCCACCATCATCACCCACCACCCATCACAATCACCAACCTCTACAATCAACCACCACCACCTACTAACAACACCCACCATCACCTACCATCACCACCACCCACTAACAATACCTACTTTCACCACGTACCAACAACACCCACCATCAACGCCACCCATTAAAAACACCCACCTCCAATACCTACTTCGATCAAATGGCGTCATCCGTAGGACCATTACTTGAATTGCATAAGAAGTTTTGTATGTTACAAACGATTAACTATCAAGCTTCTAATCTTTTTATGGTTCTTCCCGTCTGGATAGTTGGACGGGAAGTATTTTTCTGATTAGCGCCAAAACAAATACAGAAAAATAAAAAAAGGTTTAGCATTCCCGACGAGATGTCTTTTGGAATACTAGGCGGGAATTTTTTTCCCTTTTTGCCGCCATGACATAAAAGTGAAAAAGAAATGGGTAAATTGTTAGCGACAACACTATGACGACATGCCGTCGGAATAGGTTGGTCAACCAAAAAGTCCAAAAATTCTGACAGCAAAGTGAATTTTTTGTCGTTTAGCGATATTAATGCCGACGACTCATGTCGTCAGGAAAAGTGTGTGTTCTTGTAGTGATATGATTAAACAATGACAATTCATAAATTCTGCAACTATATACCCTTTTGATGATATCTCCTCCGTACGAGCACAAATTACTTGTTTTAAAAGTGTAAACATTTGTAACTTAAACAACTACGAATCTCTTTACTTGATGTATGCGAGTCAGTTAGATGTGCTAAACAAACTGAATACCAAGTTTTGTAACAACTCGCTTGAAATAGTAACATGCAATATACTGATGCCTAACGTTTAAATCCAAATCAAAACGTGAGTAAATTAAATATTGAAACGATACTTTGCGATCTCAAAAGAACGTGAACATAATAAGCTTTATTTTGAATGCATTTTTGTTCATCTTTATTCATAAAATAATATGTGTACAATTTCAATTTCTCTTTCGTTTACATATTAAAAGCAATAGAAGTAAAGTATTAGACCACTCCCAATGGTCCGCCCTCAATCCCTTCCTCACCATTCTTCCTCGAGGGCTCCATTGGCATTGGTGTGCCCTCCCAAGCCCTCAGTCCGCCCTCACAAGATTCGCCCTCATCTGTTTCTTCCCCAAGCATCTTCCAGCACGAGATCATTTTTTCTTTCTTTTTTTCTTTGCTTTATTTACTTGTACTTTAGCATAAACAACCTTGTACATTACTTATTTAATTAATTTTGTGGGGTATGTGATTGGGAGGAAGTATGTCATGGTTGGCAATGATGTGTCCTGAGAGTGTTATGAGAGGAAGTGGTGAGAAATGAGGAGAGAGAAAGCTGATGTGGCGCTGAGGAAGTGTCCATGACGGTGTCATGGTTGGGAGTGGTCTTAGCCACTAATGTAATGTGGAATGACATAACGTTAACCATTAACCATATATTTAAAAGGCAAATTACTTTATCATTGCTCTATTAGATGATTGACAACGGGTCCATTAGACCATATATAACCCTGCCTGTGACGTAACAGGCAGATTGTTCATTTTTTGGTCAAAAAGTGCAATCTGCCTCTGACGTGGTAGTGTCACTCTCTGACACCAAAATAACCCTGACGCCCCTCCAGTGTCAAACAGGTCCCACCAGTTTTATTTTTTCTTTTTATTTTTTATTTTATTATGCATACAAATTATATTACATATAATTAAAAAACATATAAAAATTAACCATTACATAAAATTTAACCATTACATAAAATTTAACCATTTTCTCCAGCTTCTTCACGATTTCTTGGAATATATATTTGTGATCTTGGAACACGGTCGGATTCGACTTCGTCATCATCATCTTCTAAATGTTGAATTAGTGCAATAATACGCTCGTCTTCCTAATCGGAATCGTAACTAAGTAAATACGATGCCATGAAAGAAAAATAATTGATAGTTATGAGAGAAAATTGTATGATTTAATTGATAAAATGAAAGAAAAATAAAGGGAAATGGTGTGTTAAATGTGTAGAATGTATGGGTTTATATAGATAAAAATATATAGAATTTAAAAAAAAAACAAACAAACACAAAAATAGCCGTTAGCCAACGGCTTTAATTTTCAGCCAATCCGAAGCTGCCACGTGTACCTGACGCTGCCTCACCCTTCCGTGAAAAAGTTGACTGACGCCCCTCAAGCGTCAGCGGTAACGCCCCACTAGGGGTGTCAGGGGGCGTCACCCAATGCCAGCGGGTCTGACGGGACCCCTCTGACGCCGCGTTAAAATTGGTCTTATTGGTGTGCCCTGGGCTTCGGGCGTCAATGACACGGCCCCACGCTACTGGGTTCAGAAATTAGAAAATAAGGTACAGAATTAGGGTTCATAAATTAGGGTTTAGTGTTTAGAAATTAGAGTTTATATTGAATTTATAACACGAATGGTTTAGAGTTTAGGGTTTAGGGTTTAATGTTTTGGGTTCCTAAACTCTAAACCCTACACTCGAAATCGAGCTAAATTTTAGAAAAAACTTCACATAAGATTAAAAAAAGGGGGATGATTCTCACACACACTTTTTTGATCCTCACACACCTATTTTAACCTTTTACTCTTCTAATAATACTCAATTGGTGTGTGAGGATCAAAAAAGTGTGTGTGAGAATCATCCCTCTTAAAAAAATGATAAATAAACTCTAATTAAAACATTACTAATGATGCATATTATTATTTATTAGTTCGAGCGTTTTCTCGCAAAAATAATAACATTTATTACAAAGTGTCTTTTTTAAATGTTCATATTTTCATGTGAACTTAATGTTTGAAAAATAAAATTAAAAAAAAACGTAAAATTAAAAATAAAAATTTACTTCCCCTTCCTTCAAAAAAGTGATTCTCCCTTGATTATCCACACACACACACACACACACACACACTAGGTTTTAAAATACACACACACACACTAGGTTTTAAAATCCGTGCGTTGCACGGGTGTGTAAAAAGCCGTGCAAAAATCGTAATAGAATATATCAGTCAAGTATGTAAATAGCAAAAGTAAATAAAATTTTAGAGCTCGTGCGTTGCACATGTGGGTAACATAATTGTGCAAAATTAATTGAATTTTTTAAACAATTATTATTTTGAGTTTAAGAGCCCGGGTGTTGACAAATTTTAAAAATGATTTTGGTAGGTGTTAGTAAATTAACATCTACAATTTTTTTTTTTATTTCTTACCATTAATATCTTTTTAATTATATACAAATTATATACTACGTAAAATTTAGAAAAAATACGAGTTCATTGAAAATTTGTCATTTAAAACTCGTACCATGAATATTTTTTTTTAATATCATAAATATTAATTATTAATTTAAATAAATAATAATGAAAAGATTTAATAATTAAATGAATGATAACAATATTAATATGCAAAATAATTATTAAGATATGTTTTCTATTGGAGAAGTGAATATATTACTTCGTAAGTGATAATTTAAGTAATGATTTTTATGATGTAATAGCCGTATATTTATCATATATAGTTTATATAGAAGATAATGTCAAATCTCTGTAGCTATGATACATATCTCTTCCAAAAATAATGGAATGTTTGTTTAGAATAGAGGTCATACGACTTGTATATATAGAGGCATTGGAAAGCAATAAAATCACAGAATATATTTCTTTCATGGTATCAGGAAATCAATACCGATCCTCTCAAAAAATTTCGTCCTTCACAATTCTATTTTTCTGATCTTCTTCCTCCTCATACGTATATCTTTTTATCACCATCACCATGACTAATTACAAAATCCATCCAGCAAGTACTGTCAACAATATTCGCAACTTCATCCCTATCATCCTTGAGATGAACAACGCTCAATATGAATCTTGGGCAGAGCTTTTCATGATTCACTGCCACACTTTTCTCGTTATCGACCACATCATTCCCAAAACCCCTGCACCTGATTCATCCTCTGTCCCATCGACTAAATCTGATGATTGGGATTGCCTGGACGCCATTGTGTTACAATGGATATATGGCACGATTTCAAAAGATCTTATGAATAACATTCTGAAGAAGAATTCTACTGCCCAAGCAGCGTGGGAACGCCTAAAGAGCATGTTTCATGACAATCGTCACAATCGATTAGTACACCTGCAACACAAGTTTAACAAAATTAAACTTGATGATTTTCCAGACGCCACTTCATACTGTCAGGAACTCAAATCGCTTGCTGATCAACTCTCAAATGTCGGTCCCGAAATTGATGATGATCGATTGGTGTTGCAGATGGTTACAGGGTTGAATGATTCTTATGATAGCCTAGCATCGCACATCAGTCACATGGATAAACTTCTATCGTTTTATGAAGCCCGATCTAAGTTAATGCTTGAAGAAACACGTAAATCGAAACAAGCTGCCTCCGCCGCTTCAGTCGCCAGAGCAGCTCTGGTTACTACCACTACTCTGCCACCTGCAAAAGCTCCATCGCCGTCATCCAATACCACTTGATTCAACGGTCAATTTAATAGAGGAAGAGGTACTAATCGGGGTAATTACAGAGGACGTGGTGGCTATGGCAGAAGTCGTAGTCGAGGTTTTACTGGGTATCAAAATTATGGTCCAGGCTACTATCCTCAACAACCTCCCTACGTCCCATGGGCCTGGCAACAAAACAATTAGGCTTCGGCCCCATGTCCTTATCCTACTGTTCCATGGCCCAGGTAACCTTCTCCTAATGGACAGTCTGGAATTTTAGGCCCAAGACAAGCAAATCACTCTTATGCACCTTTTGCTACCTCGTATAGTGTGACGACCAGACAAAATCGCCATTGACGGCGCCGACAACTTAGGTCTCGTTACGTGGTCATAGTCCCTAAATGAGACGCGTTTGACCAAAATTATGTCGCATTCATTTGAAATGTATAAGACTTGCAAAGTTTTAAGTTTACCAACGGTTCGACAACGAGTTTAAGTTTACAAAAGTTATAAAGTATAAATGAAATAACTTGCGACATAATATAAGTTGAAAATCAAGAATGCTATCAATAGCGTATGCATGTAAACATTAAGTTTGAATCCAAAGGTGCTATCACTAGCGTATGCATGTATGCTTGACCCCAAGTAAGTAATCAAAGTGTGCGGAAGCATGTATCAAGTAGCCAAGTATGAACCTGAGAAACATATAGAAAACTATCAACGAAAAACGTTGGTGAAATCATAGGTGTATTTGTAAACGTTGTTTTTGAACCATAAGATTTAGTATAAGTTGATTATCCAAATCGTTTGCATTCCAAAGAGGTTGTTTGTTCGCGAGCACCCAATTATCAAGTCTTAACTGTATATGAACCCCGTTATCATAGTGTTAGAACCTACACTATACCCGAAAATATATTTCATCCGCTAACGGTAGCGAACCGTCCGAATGAGGGATCGTCAAGCCCGTATGGCCACATAACATAAGTTCACGTTTACACCCTACAAGTGTAACTAATGATAATTGACTTGAGGCTTTTTTTTCTAGCTCGCATGTGGAATGTTTGTTTCCGTACTTGTGTTCAAAGTATAAAAGTAAAACCGTATATGTTTCTCATCCCATGATTTAAAGAGTAAAAGTTGTTGAAAAGGTAGGATATGATCTCACCTTGAGTGCACGAGTATAAAGGTACTTCACAAAGTAAACGTGTGCATGAAAGTTGTTTAGTCTTGACCTAAACAAGTAAGTTATATCAATACCGGGTAAGACACAAGGTCGGTCGAAATGTGTTCAATTAGTCCTATGGCTCGTTACGACTCGATTATATAGCATGTGAGTCAAGTTGTCAAGTTTCATGCAAGATATAAGTACAAGAGAGGTGTTATAATGATTAAACAAAGTATTGGTTAAGTTTGAATAAAAGTCAACTTTGGTCAAATCAAAGTCAACGAAAAAGTCAACACGTTCGGGTCGGGTCTCGGACAATTTTTCTGAGTTATATAATTATATATGATCATGTTAGAACAAGTTACATGTTAATCGGAGGTGCGTAGCATAGTTAGAATTAAACGTGAAAACACAAAATTGGACAGCCCACATTCCAGGCAAATGTCGCGCCGCGCCAAAGTTGGCCGCGCCGCGGCAAAGCACTTGGGCTGATTCCTGGGCTGTTTCAAGTGTTCAAGTCTCGAACCAAAATTCATTTTAATACAACTAATGAACCGTAAACACCCAAAACGCATACTATACATCGTTAGAAAGGTAATTTAACAAGGGATACAACTAAGAACATATCATCAACCAAAACTAACATTTACAATAAATAAATCCTCGTCGAATGATCATTATTTAACGTTTCAAGCTCATAAATGCATAAGATGATTCGGGCATCCAACTTACACATACGATATGCTGTTTCGAAGGTAATTAAACATACATTGCAACTAAACACTTACTAACAACATTTCATAGAATTCAATGTATCAAAAGTTCATATTTAAGTCTATCAAACCCTAACTAAAAATCACAAAATCAATAATCATGTTAGTGAAGTTTTCCAAGTCAACCTACACATCAAATTGAAGCTAATGATGCTAGTAACACATTTAATACATGAACTTTAACATTTAATCAACATTTAATCAACCAAAATCAAAGATTAAACACACCAATTTCAAGTTTTCATGGTAGTTACTCAAAACAACAAAATCGAGCAAACCATTTACACACACAACAACCTAGTGAGCCATAGACACTAACTAACACCATTTCAAGTTCATAAATCGAATTTAGAGAAATCTAGAGTTTTTAGAAACCTTACCTCAAGTAGTGAAATTAGTATCAAAACGTAGAGGATGAAGAGGGGATTCCAAAAGTACAATTTGTTTTGTTGTAAGCTTCCTAGATTCGATTTAGATGATGATTCTTTGAATTGGGTAAAAATGGTGTTCTTGAACTAGAGAGAAAAAGGGAAAGGAGGGAGGTAGAAGATAGATGGAATGAATGGTGGGGAGGTGGGTCGACTAGTTGACCTAGTCAACTAGTTTGCCCACTTGGCAACTTTAGCCCCTCGAGTTTAAAGCCGGGTTCGTGAATTAATCGAACGAAATATTTTAAATACGCTAGGGTAACGAGAGATGTTATAATTAAATAACGGGAAATATTAAAATGCTAATTAACGGAAGATACGGATTTAGATAACGAAAGATATTATCTAAAATAAGACGGGCGTTAAAATAATTTAACGAAAAAAGGCGAGTTATTACAAATACTCCAACGGACATCGAATCGGCGATGTATACTATGAGTTTGAATCCATCCGAGGATAACAATTGGTATATCATATGGACACAAGTGCTTCTTCGCACATGACGAACTCACAAGGTAACCTTTTGTATTATTTTCATTCGAGTCAACCTAAATATATTTTAGTTGGTAATGGACATTGTATTCCAATTAATGGGACCGGCTAATCCTCCATTCCAACCAACCATAAATCACTACGTTTATCTAATGTTCTCTACGCACCACAACTTATAAAAAATCTTATATCTGTACGTCGATTAACCACTGATAATCATGTTTCTATATCTTTTGATCCTTTTGGTTTTACTGTGAAGGATTTTCCGAATGGGACCACCATTCTATGGTGTAACAGCACCGGGGATCTCTATCCGCTTTAAACCTCCATGCTGCAACAACTCACCACACCTTCTACTTTTATTGCTTTATCACAAGATCTTTGGCATCATCTTCTCGGCCACCCGAGTAGTGATGTTCTTAAATCTCTTAGGAATAAAAATTCGATTACTTGTAATTCGGATTCTAGGAATAAAATTTGTCAATCTTGTGTATTTGGCAAACATATTAAATTACCTTTTTATGCTTCTTATTCTAATACATATGCTCCATTTGATATTGTGAATAGTGATTTATGGACTTCTCCCATTGTGAATAGTAGTGGACATCGATATTATGTGCTCTTTTTTGACAATTTCACCAATTTTTTATGGACATTTCCCATAGGCCACAAGTCTCAAGTGTTCGAAATATTTAAACGTTTTTATTCTTATATACATACACAATTCGGTCTCAAAATAAAACAACTTCAATGTGATAATGGAACCGAGTATAATAACACATCCTTTTATAAATTTTGTGAACTAAATGGTATGTCTTTTTGCTTTTCTTGTCCATACACCTCCTCACAAAATGGCAAAGCGGAACGAAAAATTCGTGCCATCAACAACATTATCCGCACTCTCTTATCTCACTCTTTCGTTCCTCATCGTTTTTGGCATCATGCACCCGAAATGGCTACATACTTACTCAAAATTCTACCAACTAAACTTCTTCACAACATCTCACCAGCTCAAAAAGTATACAATCGCCTACCATCCTATGACAACTTGCGCGTATTCGATTGTCTTTGTTATCCATTATTCCCATCCATCAAAATTCACAAACTAGAATCTCGCTCCTCACCTTGTGTCTTCTTAGGATATCCCACCAACCATCGCGATTATAAATGTTACGATCTTACTACTCATAAAATAATAGTCTCTCGTCATGTTCTCTTCGATGAACAAATTTTTCCTTTTGCTCAATCTCAATCCTCGCCACCAAACTCCTATCACCAGTTCATTAGATGATCACTTTAATCATTTCTGTCATTTAACCTCGCCTGTTTCAACCTCTACACATAATACGTTGCCCACAAACTCCTCATCTGGGCTGTCAATCCCATCTACTCACGCAAGCCCAACAACTTCACTTTCTAGTCCAACATCGAATGACTCTTCTTAGCCCACATCTCTTAACTCTCCCTCAAATGAACAAACTTCTCCCTTTGAACAATCATCATCGACTAATACTTCACATCATACTCCTCCTGCTCAACCTACTCGAACTATCATCACCCGTAGTATGACCGGGATCACCAAACCTAAAATTCCTTTTAATCTCTCAGCCACCACCTAGTTATCTCCTTTTCCATCTAGCCCAAAAGAGGCTCTTTCCGATCCCAATTGGAAACAAGCTATGGCCGACGAATATAAGGCTCTAATGGATAATAATACTTGGGAACTTGTTCCACATTTATCTAACATGCAGGTTATTAGATCTATGTGGATTTTCAGGCATAAGATGAAATCTAATGGTTCCTTTGAACGCTACAAAGCTCGTCTAGTTGGAGATGGTCGATCTCAACATCTTGGTGTTGATTGTAACGAGACATTTAGTCCAGTTGTCAAACCGATAACCATTCGTATGGTTCTTAGCATTTCCGTTTCTAAGGATTGGCAAATACATCAACTCGATGTAAAAAACGCTTTCTTGCATGGTAATCTTAATGAAACAGTTTACATGTACCAACCCATTGGTTTTCGAGATTCTAAGTACCCGAATCATGTGTGCCTTCTTAAACACTCTCTTTATGGCTTGAAAAAAGCCTCACGAGCGTGGTATCAACGTTTTACCGACTATGCTACGACTATTGGTTTTATACAAAGTAAATGCGATCACTCACTTTTTATCTTTCATCATGCCAACGATACTGCTTAATTATTTTTATACGTTGACGACATTGTTCTCACCACCTCAAATGATAAACTACGCCAACGGTTACTCTCTCTTCTCTCTATTGAATTTGCAATGAAAGATTTATGACCATTACACTCTTCTCTTGGCATATCCGTGACACGATCTTCTTGTGGTTTATTTCTTAATCAAAGTGCATATGCCAAGTCTATTATACAACGCACTGGTCATGAAAATTGCAAACCCTTATCTACCCAGTTGATACCACTAGTAAGCTAGGTCATAAACAAGGGAAACCGTATGTCGATTCCACTAAATATCATAGTTTAGCTGGTGCGTTACAATATCTCACTTTCACCAGACCCGACATTTCATACGCTGTGCAACAAATATGTTTACACATGCATGATCCAAAGGAGATACATATGAATGCACTCAAACGTATAATTCGGTACCTACAAGGAACCTTACATCTTGGTTTACATCTTAATCGTTCCACGTCTACAAAACTCGTTGCCTATACGGATGCTGATTGGGGTAGTTTTTCGGACACGAGGCGTTCTACATCGGGTTATTGTGTCTATTTTGGTGAGAGTCTAATATCTTGGTCCTCGAAACGGCAAACAACTTTATCTCGTTCTAGTGTCGAGGCTGAATATAGAGGTGTTGCAAATGTAGTTGTCGAGTAGTGTTGGCTACGGAATTTACTTCTTGAACTCCATTCTCCGATTACTACCGCTACACTTGTGTTTTGTGACAATTTAAGTGCCATTTATCTATCTTGGAATCCGGTTCATCATCAGCGGACAAAGTATATCGAAATGGACATTCACTTTGTTCGGGAAAAAGTTGCTAAGGGACACGTTCGCATTGTGCACATCCCAACTCGATATCAGATCGCCGACATCTTTACTAAAGGTCTTCCACGTTTATTGTTTCAAGAGTTTAGATCCAGTCTCTGCGTTTCTCCATCGAAGGTTTCGACAGCGGGGGAGTAATAGCGTTATATTTATCATATATAGTTTATATAGAAGATAATGTCAAATCTCTGTAGTTATGATACATATCTCTTTCAAAAATAATGGAATATTTGTTTATAATAGAGGTCATACGACTTGTATATATAGAGGGCATTGTAATGCAATAAAATCACATAATATATTTCTTTCATGATGAATATTTTGTTTTTTTATTATTTATACTTGATATTTCAAAAGAAACTAATATATATATATATATATATATATATATATATATATATATATATATATATATATATATATATATATATCATATTTAAGTACGTAATAACTTCTATATTATTTTTATTCGCATCTTTTCTTATTTTATTTCATGTTGATTAAAGATTCATTTGTAATTATTTTCTTACCCTAATGTCACAACCCAATAAGTTTGTGGCCCAACCCACTAAGATTATGACCCAATTAAGGGTTTTAACCCAAGAACTTCATGGAAGGCCCAAGAACATCATGGAAGCTCCCTAGAACTTTCCCATGAGTTCTTCCATGGAATGGTATGGAATGTTCATGGAAATATCTATCTCCATGTATATACTTGAAGTTTCTAGTACTTAGATCCTAACCATTGATTTAGATTAATCTTAGCCATCCATTTTGTGTTAGAAGTAGTATAAATAGGGGTGGTCTCATTTGGCACACCACACCTCAAAAACTCAAGTATTCTCTCTTGTAAAGCTTACATAATCAATATAAGCACTTTCTTTAAGTTCCCACTTGTTCTCTATTTTGTTCTCTTTTAGTCACTTGAATCATTAGAAGGTTCGAGCTAGGCTGACTTAGTAGAGACTAAGTGCCGCACGGTGAGCTTATCGAGATAAGTCCGTGACACTAAGGTAGAGAGAGAAATGACTCAAGAGTCTCAGATTCAAAAATGACTTCCATCTTATCCATGAGTAATGAAATGATAGTCTACATTTCACCTTTTTTAACAAATATACGTAGATTAAATGTTGTTGTAGTGAATTTTTATGTTATAAATCTTATCTTATCTTTCTTATAATATATAAAGATTGAGTACATGGGAAGTAAATGAGGTTTAATAAATGTACTTTATTTATAAATTTTAAAGAGTTATTCTTTAGTTTAAAGTAAAAAAAAGTATAAAACTATAATCTTCTATTTCTTTTATATAACATTCAAATTTAAAAGTTGAGTATACAATAATAAATAAAAGTTGTAGACTATTAAATATGATTACACTCACAATAAAAAATAGTAAAAATGTTATAAAATTACTCTAAAAGGTTATAAAAGCCTCTATCTATCTAATCTAAGTTTTATTAAAAGTTGAGTTCTAGCATATTAAATATGATTTACCTTCGCAAAACTATTGTAAAAGTGAGGAAAAAATTATCCTCAAAAGTTACATAAAATTTTTAATATTAATGTAGTTTAAAAAGGTAAAATATAAATAGTTGATTAATTAATCAGAATACGATAGATTTGAACAAAATTTAATAATTAAATGTTGCGTATAGTCTTTTAGTTTGAAAAAATTATTAAGCCTTATCATAAATTTGATCATAAATATTTTTAATAAGTAAAACCAACCTATGTCATAGATTTTTGCATAGTTTAATCTTTTCATTTTCCCTAAACATTTATAATAACTTTATTAACATAATTTTTCTCTAAACATTTATTGTTATCATAACTAATAAAAATAGTTTTTATCCTTTCACTTTCCTTATATTAAGTACCTAATAATTGATAGTCATTGTTGTCTATAAATACTACTTTTTCATTTTCACATCATTTATGCAAATGAAATAAAGGACAGACTTATATTAATACTCTTTTTGTCATCATTTTTAAGTATTTTGATCTTTTAATGTCGAGTATCATTTATCACATGAAGGTTAAATATATATTATGTTATCACATCTATATAAATACTCTTTTTCGTCATCATTTTTAGGAAGTTTGACATTTTAATGTCGAGTATCATCAATCGCATTAATTTTGAAGATACATTACGTTATCACTTCTTTAAGATACTATTGGTGTATGTATAGACTTTTCACACATACACACATATATACTTTATCATTTGATAGTTAATTAGAGTTCATATATAGATGTACATTTTATTTATGTGCATATTAGCTCATAATTTTTCTGTATTTTTTGTTACAATGGTTATGGATATTCATTTGTTTTTTTAGTTACCTTTAGATTGAAAATCATTGATATTTTCTTTCAATATTATATAGTGTTTTCTATTTTCAAATAAACATTCTATCTTATAATTGTAATATTGGTGTATCATCAATTTGACTTATAAGATTGTCATATATTGCTGCAATATACATAAGTTATACTAAACTAATATTGAAGTGTGTTTGCTTCTATATGGTATACATGGTTGTTCTAGACAATTTAAATGTCACGTGTAATAAAAGATGTATAGCTAATTACTCATTGCAGTCTCTTTTATTTGTCAAAGTATCGAATATATAATGTGTGGGTCTAAGTAAGACTTCAATTTTATGTAATCATGATTCGTGATTGGTATAAATTAAAACATTAGATGTTAATACAACACATACATTCATATCGCAAACCGAAGACCAAGTCATTTTAAAACCTACAAATAGTAATGTGCTAATTAAATGGAATCACATGTTTATGTAGTTTTTATTTGTTATTTAACTGGTATTGATGATATTAAACATATATATGAGAGATTAGTAATTAGTATTTGAAGAGTAAGGGAAGACAAAATTATGTTGCTTTAGAAATTAAGTCGACTTATTAACTTCTATGAAGTAACTTCATGTATGTTTTAACAATTTTTAGATCAATTTTTGTTGTTTATGTTAATCATCATTGTTTAATATCTTATAACACGAACGTTGAATGAGATGTAAAAAGTACATATTGAGAGGCTTAACAGATATGACACTTTAGAAACAACTATATTATCAAATTTTCAAATGTAATGCAATATTGATAATTATGACAAAAGCGTCAACTCTTGACGTTTGAGATCGTAAAAGTTATCTACGATTATTTCACTTCTTGAGTTTTTGAAAACACCATTTATAATTTTCATTTTCATTTGTAAACTTATGAGTTTCCCCAATAGATAGTCATTTCTTATGAATTTAATTCCTTATCATTATATCATCTAATCATCTTTATATACTATGATAATAAATAAACATACGTAATTATTTATATGTGTTAAGTATAGATTTGGTATTATAAAATTATCATAATGTTATTGTGTAACTATTGACACGTAACGAATCCGTGCATCGCACGAGCCTTATTCACTATTAAATAATTAAAAAGGTGTTCAATATTTATACCACCATTTAATACGGAGTATTAAGTATTACTTTACTACGTACGTACATTAATAAATTGTAGACTACAATTTGTTAATTGTTAATTTAATTTGATTTGGAGTCAACGGCAAGCGTCGATTTATTGGCGACTTTACCGCCACTTAGAGCCTAAATTAAACTTCAGACATGATTTAAAAACCATGAAAATTTGATCTCACCATTTTCATGGCGTCTCATTTGTATAGTTATTTTTTATACTTTTTTTTTATCTACTTTTTATGTTGTACTCTTTTTTCTTTCTTTCCTTCCTACTTTCTGGCCGGAGGTCCTTGGAAGCAATCTCTTTATCCGTCGAATAGAGAGAGAAAGGACTTTCTATACTCTTTGGAGTATTTCACTCGGGGTGGAGAAATGATTTCTCTGTATTCTAGGATAGAGGAATGATTATCTACGATCAACCTCTCCCATACCCCATATATGTGAGATTGGTTATTGTTGTTGTTGTTCTTATTATTAAAAATAAAGGTGAAATTATCAATTGTCAATACCTTAAATTAAAAATTTAATTTAGTTTGTTAACTTGTAGAACTAAGACACTACTTAGCATCTATCTAAGTAAATAGCCTATATATTTGCTCCAACTTGCAAGAAGCTTCCCTTCACTGCACACTCCCCATTCATTTCTTCCAATCCAACAAAACCTGAAGAAATTACTCCCTACAAGGTAATTCAAATTTACACTTCTCTTTTGACTCTTTTCTATTCTCAAACTTCTATATATGAATGTTGTATGTCCCACATAATTGTGATATTTACCGGTTTATGTTTTAGTTACGTTTATGGTTAAAAGTTCCCAATCTGTTATTGCGTTCATCTTGTTTTCTGTTGTAATTTGTACAGAGTAAAAGTAGAAATGAATCAAATGCAACAAATACATAATCATTTTGTCTTATTTCACTATTTACATAAAAAAAAAAAAGTCTATTATTTTCGGGATCACGATTATTCCTTTTTGTCAGAGACCCACAAAGTTTCTACCATTAAATACTACTCTCTGTTTATCAATCTATATATACACTGTGTATTTTGGGGTTTCTTGATTATATCATCGTCATCTTCATATTAAATTGGTATTTCATATAGCTTTGATCTTTATGTTTAGTTTAATTAGTTAATTAAATTAACTATCTATTATCATGTTATCATGATTATAGAAGATTCTACTTTTTTAAATCTATTTTTGTTGCTAGAACTTTCTTTAGTATACTTTAGATGCATACGGATTATTGATTCACTGATTCACGGGTTCAATATAATAGCTTACACTTATATCCCTGCAAGATAGCTTAACTATAACTATATATGTGGTATTGGTGTATTTCACCTAAAGTTTGTTAGAGTTTACAGTTTAATTTATGATCTAAAGTTGAATCATTCAGTTTTAGAAATTTTGCTTTGTGGGGTTGACTTTTTGTCAAAAGAAGTCAAGCACTATATTTCTAGAATTTCATTGCTTTAAATCCCCTTTTATCTGCTTTTTTACGCGGGTATGCTCTAATTTTACTTTTTATGATTTGGGTTTGGTTAATCTTTATGGAATCTTTGACCTTTTTGTCAAAAAAGTTTCAAGAATCTGATTCTTGTTATATAAAATTGTTATAGGATCAAGCAATAATGTTGGAAAAGTTGGACAAAGTGTTTGATCCTGAAAAAGTAATTGAAGAATTTGAGTATCTAACAAAAGATGCTAAGAGGATTCAAACTGAAACTCTAAGAAGAATCTTGAAAGAAAATGGTGAAGCAGAATATCTTAAAAAGTGGGGCCTTAATGGTAAAACTGACCCTGAAAGTTACAGTTGTTGTGTCCCTCTTGTTACACACAAAGATCTTGAGCCTTTAATTCAACAAATTGCTGATGGTGCACCTAATCCTATTCTCACTAGCAAACCAATTACCACTATTACATTAAGGTACTTTGTTGTGATTGTGTACTATGGAGTACAATGGTTTGTACCTCGTACATCGTACTTTTTTGGTGTATTATCTTTAATAATTAGTTTGGTGGCATTTGTAGTTCTGGGACTACCCAGGGGAAAAGAAAGTTTGTACCTTTCAATGATGAATTGACCGAAACAACAATGCAGATTTATCGAACTTCATTCGCTTTTAGAAACAGGTAAGTTTGTAAGATGAAAGATTTAATATAAACTTCGTCCTTAATTTCGTTTGATATTTTCTTGGGTCATTCTCCGTGATTATGGTACGAATCTAGGTCATGGACTACACTTTGAGGCCTTGCCTTTCAAAAAAAAAAAAAAAAAGCTTTCCAAAATATCTTGGAGTTAGGCTGAAATTAGGAAAGTCTGCACTGTCTTTTCGTTGCATTTTTAGTGAAAAAGCTGTTGTATGACTCATATTGGAGACCTTGTGATGAATGGTCATAAGTAATTGATATTTTTAAAAGCAATCAGGCTTGTCCTTAAATGAATCACTACTTTTGGTTAGAGGTGGATCCACTTTGTATGTGGTGTGATAGTTTAAAGTTGAAAAGGTAAAAAAGGTTATGATGATAGTGCATACCAGAAATTTTTATGTAAAAGTAATATTTGTACATAGGGAGATATCTTGTACAACCTATTCGTCAATAATTTGTGCGTTGTAGAGCACAAACGACTAAAGCATCATAGTAAAAAAAAATAAAAAATAATTAAAGTTGGAAATTATTAGTTACTTTATGGACCCAAGATTTGATTTTTTAAATTTTTTGTATGTGTAGGGAATATCCTATTGGAAATGGAAAAGCTTTGAGCTTTATTTATGGAAGTAAACAGTTCAAGACAAAAGGCGGTTTACTAGCAGGCACTGCAACTACAAATGTATACCGCAGTGAACAATTCAAGAAAACAATGAAAGACATGCAAACCCCATGTTGTAGCCCGGATGAAGTCATATTCGGGCCTGATTTTCAACAATCTTTATACTGTCATCTTCTTTCGGGCCTCATATTTCATAATGAAATTCAGGTTATATCTTCTACGTTTGCCCATAGCATTGTGCATTCGTTTAGGACTTTTGAGTTAGTCTGGGAAGAATTATGTTCCGACATAAAAACGGGATCTTTATCGACCCGAATCACTGTCCCAACAATTAGAACTGCCATGGCAAAAATCTTGAAACCGAACCCTGAGTTAGCTGATAAGATTCATGAAAAATGTTTGCGTTTGAGCAACTGGTATGGATTAATTGAAGAGTTGTTCCCAAATGTGAAGTACATTTATGGGATCATGACTGGATCAATGGAACCGTATTTGAAAAAACTAAGGCATTATGCTGGTGGAATACCGTTGCTGAGTGCAGATTATGGGTCATCCGAAGGGTGGATTGGTGCAAATGTAAACCCGACCCGACCTCCTGAAATGGCTACTTTTGCTGTTCTTCCCCATATTGGGTATTTTGAGTTCATACCATTGAGAGAGATTGGTGTGGCTAGCCAAGAACATTCGGTCTGCAATGAACGTAGACCCGTCGGTTTGACTGATGTCGAGGTTGGCGAAGAGTACGAGGTTGTTGTAACCAATTTCGCAGGTACCAAGAATCTTGGTTCTTTTGTTTATATTTCTTATTTCGAGGTTGCTTGTTAAGTTTGTTGTATTTTGCTTTAGCTGATGTAATAATAAGCAATAATCACATACATACTCTAATAAGTGAAAAATAGTTAGGAGTAGGATTAACTGATTAACCATGACTAACTTTTAAATTAGTTCTGACCCTTCACTGATTTAGTTCTAAGATAAGAATTTGGTTCGGTTAGATCCGATTTTATGATTTTAAGGACCACCTTTAATTAGTTGAAAAATGGGACATATTCATGTGTACATTCTCAATGTGGTACTAGTCTTAAATTTAATGTTACCTACTTCAAGTTTGATATCTAGATGTGGTACCACATGATGTACAACATGAGTGCATTGAGGTACCACCAAGAAACCTTATTAACTTCAACATCCATTGAGATCGTTGACTGTTTGACTTTCCCCACGCAGGTTTGTACCGTTATAGGCTTGGCGATGTTGTTAAGGTTGCAGGGTTCCATAACGCGACCCCAGAACTCCAATTTGTATGTAGAAGAAACCTAATGCCAACAATCAACATAGACAAGAACACCGAAAAAGATTTACAGCTATCCGTTGAAGCGGCAGCCAAGTTACTAGCTGACGAAAAACTTGAGGTGGTTGACTTTACGAGTCAAGTTGATCTCTCATCGGAGCCGGGACATTACATGATATATTGGGAGGTAAGTGGAGAAGCGAGCGAGGAGACACTTAAAAAGTGTTGTAATTGTTTGGACTCAGCATTTGTTGATGCCGGTTATGTGAGCTCCAGAAAGATCCATGCTATTGGACCATTGGAGCTCAGAGTGTTAAAAAGGGGAACATTCCAAAAGATCTTGGATCACTATGTTGGGTTAGGGTCCACGTTGAACCAGTTCAAGACACCGAGGTGTGTGGGCCCTGTTAATCACACAGTGTTACAGATTCTCTGCAACAATGTTGTTAAAAGTTATATCAGTACCGCTTTTGATTAGTGTTCTTGGGGTTAGAGGTATCTTTGCTAGTGTTAGAATACACAAATATGTTTATAAGCTTGGAATAATATGCGTTAACGTTGTAAGTATATATGTTTATGGTTTTTATTTTCATGTTGTTTTGGTTCTTGTGGGAGTTTTATCACAAATGTTGTAGAACTTCCATATGCGATATTTTACGATACTATTTTTAAACGCACCGAGTTATCCCTTGTACTATAGATTCTTTTGAAAATGTAGCGGATTGCTCAATGGTACCCATTGCCTTAGAAGCTGGGGCCTATTTTCTTTTTTATGGCAAAAGTGAATATATTAAATTAAATGCTCCCTACCAAGGCGCTAAGGGAGAAAGAATGACATTAGAAGCCAAGTGTTCCAATTGAAAACAGCATGACCTCTATTTTTTAGCCAACAAAAAGAATACAATTTAATTACATCAACAATACTATTTCTATGGAACACTAAATCGTTAAAAACAATGCCGTCCCGAAATCGTCAAAGGACCCAAAATAGCGTGACCACAATCGTGTTAATCCGAGCCTTGGAAGTCGAAGAAAGATGATCATTCTCGATCCAATCCAAAACATCCGTCCAAGCATGAAAAATAGGCAACCCACGATCAACCCATATGCGAATTAAGAGCCACACATAAGACGCAACATGGCATTCGAAAAAAGGTGCTTTTGTTGGATGTGAAGGATATCAAAACAAAAGGATTCGGATGAACAGGGGAGGCGCGCCGCGGCCTTGGAAGGCACGACGCGGCCTAGTACATGAAACAGAGCATCATATTTGGAAAACGACTGTCCGGAGAATTGCGTTGGAGGCGCGGCACGGCCTCAAATGGCGCAGCGCGGCTTCGTTTGGCGAGAAGTTTCCAAATTTATGTTTTTCTTGTTCTCCAAGGTGTTTTTGGCCTATATAAGCATCCTAATGTAACCCTCAGTTGTATCTACGAGTTATATCAATAAAATCTCTCTAGTTGGTCCGTGGATTAAAGTAATCGACATTCGATTAAATATAACCACGTTAAATCTCGCGTTTTTTGATTCTTATATTTTTTGTTCTTTCGTTTGTCGATTGTGGAAGGGTAATTCTCTGGAATTGCTCTATTGTTTGGGTCCTTTAATCCTTACAATTGGTATCAGAGCTCAAGGTTCGAGTTGGGAACGATAGCGGAAGACGGTAAATTAAAGATCGAGCGGTTTGATGGTAAAGACTTCGCCTTTTGAAAGATGCAAATAGAAGACTACTTGTATCAAAAGAAACTTCTGATAGTGCTCCAAATGAACATATATTTCATAGCAATATCCTTCCAATATGTAAAGCTTTTAGTTGCAATTGTTCTATTTTTATGTAATATTCGTTTAAATAAATAAGTGCGAAGACAAAAGAAGAAAATGACGATTTGAAGACGCAAATGACCAAAAAGCTCAAATGTACAAGATACAATCCAAGTGGTTCAATTTATTGATGAATAATGTCTAAAAATGACAAAAGTACAAGCCGCGAAACGCAAAGTACAAGATATCTAAGCGTACGAAAAGGCGTTCGAAAATCCGAAACCGAGACATGAACCGAGCATCAACGCGCGAGTCAATGGAGCTAAAATTACAAGTCAACTATGCACAAGAATATAATATAATATATATATAATTATATAAATTATATATATATATTATATATATATTTATTAATTATGTCGACAAGCAAATGGCCAAAAATTGGTGAGCTGGAATCCGAAGCTCCCCACTCGCGGAGCTGTGAGGCACAAAACCTCCGCACTCGCGGAGCCGCCAAATTAAAAATCTGCCTATAAAAGGCACAAGCTTCTGCCGAATCCATAACCCATTTTTTTTTTCTATCTCTCTCAATTTATATTTATATTTTATAATTTTAATTTTAATTTTAATTTTAAGTTAATAATAATAAGGCTATTGTAAGAATGTTTTAAGGTTTTGTAAGTCGGAACTCTGTCCGTGTAACGCTACACGATTAAATACCACTGTAAGCTATGTTCTTCCTTTTTAAATTAATGTCTCGTAACTAAGTTATTATTATGCTTATTTGAGCCGAAGTAATCGTGATGTTGGGCTAAAATATTAAGACGGGGTTATTGGATTTTGTACCATAATTAGGGTTTGGACAAAAGACCGACACTTGTGAACATTGGACTATTGACTATTAATAGGTGGGGTTGGGGGGGGGGTATTGTCTAATTGAATGACAATTCATTGGAACCTGTCGAACCTATCTTCAAATTAGTTAATCTAATAATTATTAAAATGATTATGAATGTCCTATTTAGTGACGTTTATACGACATCGTTTACAATCATTTAATTAATCAATTGGATTGGGTAATTGATTATTCATTATGGACAAAGTGAATAAATTAATGTATCATGGAATAATTTTAGGAGTGAAAAAAAAGGTTATCATGGTGGGGAACCTTTAACCTCATGCACCCATCATGGACAAATTAAAACAGGGGTGGATTACATACAAGGATAATTGGTGTAATTGTTAACAAAGTATTAAAACCTTGGATTACACGCAGTCGATAACCTGGTGTAATTATTAACAAAGTATTAAAACCTTGTTACAGTTTGAATCCCTAATTAATTGGAATATTTGACTTCGAGAATAAGGTTAATTTGGCGAGCATTTTATAGTTATGACCGATGGACTATTATGGACAAAAACTAGATAGGTATCAAATTAACCAGGACAAAGGACAATTAACCTAGGGTAATAAATTAAAATCAAAACGTCAAACATCATGATTACGGAAGTTTAAATAAGCATAATACTTTTATTTCATATTTCATCGTACCTTTATTTACTGTCATTTTAATTACTGCAATTTACTTTATCGCAATTTAAATTCTGTCATTTATATTATCGTCATTTATCTTTACACTTTATTTAAAATCGACAAACCGATCGTTAAACGGTAAAACCCCCCTTTTATAATAATAATAATACTACTATATTACTAATATATATATATATATATATATATATATATATATATATATATATATATATATATATATATATATATATATATATATATATATATATATTATACAAATATAGTTTTTTTAAAAATATAGTACGTAATCACTAGCTCCCTGTGGAACGAACCGGACTTACTAAAAACTACACTACTCTACGATTAGGTACACTGCCTATAAGTGTTGTAGCAAGGTTTAGGTATATCCCATCTAATAAATATATAAAACTTGTGTAAATTGTACCATATTTCGTATTAAAAATAATAGTATTTCGTACTACACCTCGCACACATCAAGTTTTTGGCGCCGCTGCCGGGGACGCTAAAACGCTATATTTTTAATTTTTATTAATAATATATATATATATATATATATATATATATATATATATATATATATATATATATATATATATATATATATATATTTCTAAGATTTGTCTATAAAAAGTATTTTTTTTTTTAAAAAATATAAGTTTATTTTTATTATATATATATATATATATATATATATATATATATATATATATATATATATATATATATATATATATATATATTCTATCATGTATTCTATCATATATTCTATCATATATTTTGTAATAAAAAAAACGCGTTTGAGCCTGCAACCAAATCTGAAACTGCATATCTCCGCGATCTCGGAACACCACTCACAGAAACCCTCGCAATTGCGGAGGTTCTCTAACAGGTCAACCCCATCATTAAATGCGAAATTAGGGTAAAATTTATTTATTATTTATTATTTAGGGTTTAATTATTATATAGTTTTAATATAATTTGTATTTTTAGTTTTAATTATTATTATTTACATATTTATATTCATTCTTTTATATAAATAATATAAAAATAATATTTTTATAAAATTTGTATTTTTATCATTTTAGTTATAATTTATATTTGTATCGTTTATTTCGTAATATTTATCGTTCGTAATTAGTTTTAAGTTATAGTATTTTGCCGTAGTTATTTTATATTTCTAAATTTTTAGGCTTTGCCGTAAAACCATTTAAGTGCTTTTTCTTTAGATTAAGATTTAGGTGCCTTAGAATTTTGCGACGCCGTTTTAAGATTTTAGTACCTAATTAAGTTATTGCCGTTTTGGATATAGAATTTCTTTAAGCTTTAATACCTTTAGGCGCAATTTTTTAGTCTTAAGTTTTTAGACTTTTAAATTTCGACGCTTTACTTTCTTTTTATTATTTTTCGACTTTTTATTTTTCGACGTTTTTCGACGCGCTTTATCTTTTTCATTTCTACGCTCTAGTTTTTAGGACATAAAATTTTCAAAGTTTTCTTTAAATTTCGACGAAAAATTATTTTAAGCGGTTAAATTGATAGACATTCAAAATTTTCTGCTTCGTAGTAATAGTTGGATTTGTTAGTGGCTGAGTTGTGGATTTTCCGATTTAAAGGATCATGGCTCCCTGCTGCATCTTTTGGCTATTCGAAACGTGGGCAAAAGCAAAAAAGTCTATTAATTTGATAACTTATATAATTTATAATAGGATATTCAGTGAATGCACCGAGAAAAACGTTCATCACCTTTCATACGTTCACCTCCTGTAACTCGATCAAGACATCTAGCCAATATTGTCACCGTTGATTTTTCTTTAGAATCATCATCTAGTCGAACAAGTTCTCCAATTCAAAATTCCGATAATCCATTTTTTGAACCCGACTTCACAATTGAGAACCCGGAGGATATTCAAGGACAATTTCAAGATCCTGAACCACTAATCATTCCTCCTGAACCACAAACCGTTAAATCAGAATCTTCTAGTGATTCGGATTCAACAATTTCAAATATGTAAATAACGGAACCTCTAAGTATGGAAGACCGAATGAGAGCTACACGCACTGGCCAAGGTCATGCCATTATACGACCAGACATTAATGCGCCAGATTATGAAATCAAAGGACAAATCCTACACATGGTAACTAATCAATGCCAATATAGTGGTGCGCCAAAAGAAGATCCAAAAGAACATCTTCGAACATTTAATAGGATCTGTACTCTATTTAAAATCAGAGAAGTTGAGGATGAACAGATCTATCTCATGTTGTTTCCCTGAACTTTAAAGGGAGAAGCCAAAGATTGGTTAGAATCGTTACCTGAAGGGGCGATTGACACATGGGATGTCTTAGTTGAAAAATTTCTTAAAAGATTCTTTCCGGCATCTAAAGTTGTGAGACTTCAAGGAGAAATTGTTACATTCGCGCAAAAGTCAAATGAAACATTATATGAGACGTGGACAAGATTCGGAAAATTGTTGAGAAGATGTCCTCAACACGGTTTAGACACTTATCAAATAGTGTAAATATTCTACCAAGGATGCGATGTTGCTACACGAAAAGACATCGACACAGCAGCTGGTGGTTCCATTATGAAGAAAACCGCAACTGAAGCTCACAAAATTATTGATAACACAGCCTCCCACTCCCATGAGCGGCATCAAGAAAAAGACATCGTTAGATCATCTAAAGCGGCTAGAGCCGATTCTAGCCATGACTTTGATTCCGTTTCCGCAAAAATAGATGCTTTCGAGAGACAAATGGAAAAGATGACTAAAGATATTCACGCAATACGAATTAGTTGTGAGCAATGCGGTGAACCACACTTAAGGAAAGATTGTCACATTGAGCAAACGATGGAACAACGAGAGAATGTTTCCTACATGAACCAAAGGCCGGGAAATAATTATCAATCGCCAAGGCCAAACTTCAATCGAAATCAAATTCTTTACAATCCAAATGGACCCAACAATAGCTCGTATAACCAACAAGGTCCGAATAACCAACCAACTCAAAACAACACTTTCAATCAACAAAGACCTGGCTTGTATAAACCACCACAACAAACCGAAGAGAAAAAGTCAAATCTGGAAGAAATGGTACAAAAGCTAGTTGAATCTCAAACACAATTTATTGCAACTCAAACTCAAACGAATGAGAGGTTTGATCAGTCATTTAGAACTCAACAAGCTTCCATTTTGAATCTAGAAAAACACGTAGGTACTCTTGATAGCATGATGAGTGAGAGAGAACAAGGAAAGCTACCGAGTAATACTGAAGTAAATCCTCGGAATGAGAATGTTAATATGGTGTCAACAAATTCTGAAAAACCAACACCAAAAGATGGGAAGATTTTAGATGTAAGTAACAATGAAGAAGTTACAACACCACCACCACCCGAGTATGTAAAGCCAGTGGTGGCACCATACAGACCACCAATCCTGTTTCCAAGAAAAGGAGTTGAGTATGAGCAAGTAATAGGTAATAAAGTTTGTGATACCTCTGGAAAGAAGAAGAATAATAAGAAAGTGCAAGAAATAAAAACCGTAAAAATAAACCCGGAGAAGACTGTTCCACCGAAAGTTCCACCCAGGTTGGGTGATCCGGGTGAATTTATTGTTCCTTGTCTACTTAATGATTGTGTCATGTATGATGCACTAGCAGATTTAGGTGCGAGTGTGAGTGTTATGCCTCTTTCATTATATAAGAGATTAGGAGTAGGTGAGTTAAGTCCAACGAAAATGAGTGTTAGACTCTTTGATCAAACCATTAAGCACCCATTTGGAATTGCTGACAATCTACCCGTTCAAGTAGGTAATTTAACCTTTCTAGTCAAATTTATTGTCATTGACATAGAAGAGGACTCAAACATTCCTCCAATTTTAGGTCGACCATTCTTAGCGTCCACGGGGCGTTATTTGATGTAAGAGAGGGTAGAATGACACTTAGTGATGGTGACAAATCGATCATATTTGTGAGTCGAAAGGCTAAATCTCCACCAACTGAAACCGTTGAACCAACAAAAACGATTGGTAAGAACCATATTGTTTTACCAACTCCAACGGTAGTGCTTAACAATAATAAAATGCCTAAGTGTGGGGAAGATGAAGTGACACCTAATGATGACTTGATAACAAAGAACCCCGTTGTTGATACGAAATTAAATGATCCCGTTATTAACAGTTCAATGAAGAAACTTATTAAACGGATTCGCGATGCTAGAACCAAGGGGAACTTTACGTTATGTAACCGGTTAGTATCCAGTCTATCGCCTAAAGAAAAGGCAAAACTAGTTGAGTTTGTGAATATTACACAGGAATCCGACCAATGGCTTAAAGCAAAAGTCACAGATATGCAAGTTGATTATGGTCCAAAAGAAATTGACAATGAAGTTAATAACAAATTCGACACCACAGCTACCTAAGTTTGGGGAGATTCAAATGTTCTAAAAAGAAAATGTTGTTTAGAGTTAGTTGTTCTGTTCTCGTGTAGTTCCGAGAATGGAATCCGATTGGTCTTTTTCGCTAGCAGACACTAAAGAACTAGTTTTCTCCCCCCATTCTAAATTTTTTGTTTTATAGGTTTTATATGAAATTTATATGCATTTTTAAATTTAAGTTTTGTGTGAATTTAAAAACAAAATTTACTTTATTTCATTAAGTTTAAAAAAAATGATTTCTAAAATTCGTCGTAAGTTAAAGACTAGGTCATGGAACCGAAACTGCTTTACCCGATGGCGGGGCAAAAAATTTTGTTATCATTATTTTTAATATTATTGATCTAAAGTATACCAAAAATAATTAAAAAACCCAAAAATCTTTGCTTTTAAAACAATCGCTTTAAAAACGACAAATTTTAAATTTTGTCGAGGGACGGACTAGGTAAGAGTACCGAAACTACCTAAAGTAAAAGGAAACAAAATTTTAAAAAAATTATTCATTTGAATTGTTAAAGGTTTTATAAAATATACATATATATATATATACATATATATATATATATACATATATATATATATACATATATATATATATACATATATATATATATATATATATATATATATATATATATATATATATATATATATATATATATATATATATATGTATATATATGTATATATATGTTTGTAGTTTATCTTATGTAAAACAGGGTAAAACAACTCACTTTCAAAGACTGACATTAAGTTCAGCAAAATCTATTAATTTTGACGATAAGACGCAAAACATATGTGAAATTACAATAAAAGGAATGAACGATGAGGCGAACCATCTATCATTTGACGAGCTTAGTAATTATAAACTGGGTATTTTAATCACTTTTCTACATTAATCACCCTCATTAATTTATAATTATAGTCTGATTTCATGCAAATGAGGGCATTGCATGATCTCAAGTGTGGGGAAGGGTTATAAATTCTCTCAGGTTTACACTTGGTTTAATTGCCAAATTTTGTGAAAATTTGAAAAATTTTCAACTAAATGAATTCAAAATCATGTTCATACATATTTATGAACGATAAAACTAGGTTATAATACCGAAATTATTGTTACCTCGGAGAGAACATAAATGGAGAAACAACCCAAAACGCTTGAATTCATTTAAAATGGAATAAAGGAGAATAAAAAGGCAAAGAAAAGAATAAATAAAAGCTAAGTGTGGGAAGAATTTACCAAGTTCTTCAAAACATATATCACATATTTGTACAAGATTATTGCAGGTACTTTTGCTTTGGACTAAACTAATCAGTTTTACCCGATTTACTGTAATATATTTGAAAGAAAGATGGATCTACACGATGAATCAATTCCATCATTAAAAGGAAGTAAAGTCTTCCGAAAAAGACACGCGCTTCTTGATTTAGGTCAATAAGTTGTCGTCCAGACCAGCTGTAGGTTGACGAAAAATCTAGAAAAGTCATCTCTAAAATCAGCAGGAAATCCACGGACCTCAGCATCAAACAGGGTTGCCAAGTGGTCAGACTTATCCTAACCATGAGAGCATCTGTCTCGTAAAATGGGGAGGGCGCCGTGCAAATTATCTTGATAAGACTAATGAATCAGACTGTAACACCCTAGGCAAATCCCACATCGCCCATGGACATGAGTGATCATGGGATTATAAGGTAATACTCACGCTTAGATGACACAACGCGTTTTGGGACCACAGGCAGAGCAGATGTGTGAGTACGCTGCAGTTAAGCGTGCTCGAGCGAGAGCACTACCAGGATGGGTGACCTCCTGGGAAAGTGCTTCTCGTGTGTGGTCACCAAGAAAAAGCCGTGCGCCTGCGGGCAAAGCGGACAATATTGTGTTCATGTTAAGCTGGGGTGTTTCAGAATGGTATTAGAGCCACTCATGTGCCGTTGGGGGTGGTGGGGCAAACCTAATCGAGGACGACGATTTCCTGAGCGGGGGTGAATGTAACACCTTAGGCAAATCCCACATCGCCGACAGACATGAGTGATCATGGGATTATAAGGTAATACTCACGCTTAAATGACACAACGCGTTTTGGGACCACAGGCAGAGCAGATGTGTGAGTACGCTGCAGTTAAGCGTGCTCGAGCGAGAGCACTACCAGAATGGGTGACCTCCTGGGAAAGTGCTTCTCGTGTGTGGTCGCCAAGAAAAAGCCGTGCGCCTGCGGGCAAAGCGGACAATATTGTGGTCATGTTAAGCTGGGGTGTTACACAGACCCCTAGAAAGGATAATCTCCTTAAAGATCAAAAATCAGCTTTTAAGACTGATATTACTCAATCCTTGAGATTAACCTTAAAGATTAAGAATTACAAACTCATGGAATTCGATGATATCTAAACTCGAGCTTGAACGAGAAAATATTTTGATCAAAAAATAAAACCGATTTGTTTTCGAAAAACCCATTTTCAATGCGTTCATTACCATTGAACGTAAAATCCTAAGAATTCACTGAAATTCATTAGGTCACCTGAACCAAATCGGGTGTCAACCGTAAAAACGGTGGTTGTATAGCGTGGTCGAAGACAGGACCTTGTGCCAGACCGAAAAATTATTGGGTGATCTTTACTATTGCTCCTACAAAGGATAGTAATTGCATCTGATGTAAAGACCCGTCCTAATCCATCTGAACGAATACATTACATTTGGTTACATCGCGAGGTACTTGACCTCTATATGATACATTTTACAAACATTGCATTTGTTTTTAATAGACAAACTTTCATTTCTTTGAAAATTGACGGCATGCATACCATTTCATAATATATCCAACTATAATTGACTTAATAATAATCTTGATAAACTAGACGACTCGAATGCAACGTCTATTGAAATATGTCATGAATGACTCCAAGTAATATCCTTAAAATGAGCTAATGCACAGTGGAAGATTTCTTTCATACCTGAGAATAAACATGCTTTCAAGTGTCAACCAAAAGGTTGGTGAGTTCATAAGTTTATCGTAAACAATAAAATTCATCATTTTGATAAACCACAAGATTTAAATCTTGCATGGTATAAATGGGCCCAATCCTATACCCACCTGTAATGTACATGCGATATCTTTTCAATACAGTACACCTTTCTAGTGTACAAAATCATCTTTCATAAATCTTAGTAACCGTACACATATCTGGTGCACAAAAATAACATACACATAACCTGTGTATAAAATCATTCTCTCGATACATAACATTCACTTTTCATTGCTTTCATAGCTTGGCTTGGTAACTGACCTTAACATATAATGCGCATAAATAATAACCCCAAAACAGAACATCTCGTCTGTATAATAATCATATAAACTTCGAAGTACTAAACACCACGCCCAATAGCTCTTCCGTCTAGTGAACATTCTGGGTGTGGGTGTTAAACCCGGTAGCTACATTTAGGATTCGCGTGAATTAGGGCCATACCTGATTCTAATTCTTAGGTTACCAAGCAATAATAATCAGGGGAAAATATTCACAACAATTAGTGGCAATTATCACGTCCAACTAATTCAATAATAATCCACAGAACTTCTGTCTGCATAATAATTCATTCGAGGAATGTTTTGCTTGTGTCTATCTCGTCAAACATTTATAAAAGCATTTCATGTATTCTCAATTCAAAATATATTTCAAAAGCATTTAATAAAGCAGTTATAAAAACAGCGCATGTATTCCCAGTCCCAAAAATATAAAGAGTAAAAGGGAATCAAATGAACTCACCAACCTTTTGGTTGACACTTGAAAGCATGTTTATTCTCAGGTATGAAAGAAATCTTCCGCTGTGCATTAGCTCATTTTAAGGATATTACTTGGAGTCATTCATGACATATTTCAAAAGACGTTGCATTCGAGTCGTCGAGTTCATCAAGATTATTATTAAGTCAATTATAGTTGGATATATTATGAAATGGTATGCATGCCGTCAATTTTCAAAGAAATGAAAGTTTGTCTATTAAAAACGAATGCAATGTTTGTAAAATGTATCATATAAAGGTCAAGTACCTCGCGATGTAACCAAATGTAATGTATTCGTTCAGATGGATTAGGACGGGTCTTTACAGTTGGTATCAGAGCGGTGGTCTTAGCGAACCAGGTCTTGCATTAGTGTGTCTAACTGATAGTTGTTTAGATGCATTAGTGGGTCTGAACTTCGACCGTGTCTGCATGTCAAAAGTTTTGCTTATCATTTTGTGTCAAAAATTACCTGCTTATCATTCTTAGTCTAGACACATCTTACTGCCTCTATTGCATAGATAGTGTATAGATAAATTCATATCTTAGCAGATACGTTACTGTAAATTTTGCCTGACAACTTCTGAAGATTCCTCCGTAACTTATGGGATCTTGGTATTTTATATACATATGAAAATTATGTATTTCTAAGTCCTATAATCTATCTCATATCGACAAATCAATTCCCTGATCGTACGAAATGGATCCTTCAACAAGTTCGAGTTCATCAGACTCCGACAACTATTCCGACATGGATGTTCACCTAAGCTCCGAAACCAGCGTCACCAGAATGAATCAACCAATCATCCATCCCCAATTCATCTGATGGGTTCGTAGTTGACTTAATCATTTGAGACAAGAAGAAGGTGATCCTTTCCACCCACCGAATTTCCCTCTTGGCGAAGAACCTGAAAACACTTGGAACCTGAGTAAACATTTAACACGTATATGTGCTAGCTCCTTTGGCATTGTTATTACCAAAAATCACTTTGCATTCCCTTTCCAAAGTTAACAATTTTGTCACAGCTTCAGCAAATCAATTTTAACTTTTTATTTGAATAAACTCTATTATAACCTGGATATATAAGTTGCCTTTCGTCATCGTTATTGGAGAAGCGTTTATATCCCACCACATTAGCAGTAAACTTACCAGAAACTTCATTGATCTTTGATTTCCCGAAAAATCATTATATTTATTGAAACCCTATCATATATTCATCTGCATCTTGTAACAAGAATTGCCATATCAATTACCGAGAATTAGCAATTAGTATTTCGAATCTCGCAGCGTTTCTACATCAATAATTATATGTATACATATAATATTTATCTCTCAGAATTTTAATCTTCTATTCTGAAATTCTGAAAAGCACCCAGTCTACGAATCAATACTCCAAATTCTGAAGAAAAAAAAAGCTGGATACAGCAGCAAACACTGTACACGACTGTAACAGTCGAAGGTATAAAGATAAAGAATAAGTGTGTTGACAAAGCTCAGAAAAGTTGGAACTGGAAAACGGATTAAGCAAAGTATGAAGGAGGTTGTGGACAAATCACAAGGACTAAACTTGTACTTAACGAATTCAGATGATTCCGTATCTGATGAACTCTTCAGCGAATATCTTGCTCCTTATTTATTCTAAAACCTTGCGAAAGGATTTTCTTCAACAACCTTCGAAATTAGAAATTCCAAAATATCATCATAAATATCTTCGATATTTCTGAAGATATTTTCATAAATATTCTTGTCCGAAATTATCTGCCTCTTCGTATTTTCTGTATTCCATTATATTGGAAACTTCTGTAAAATCTAAGTATAAATTATGAATGAATTGTGGAGAAGTTTTAGAAACTGAAGCATGAGTTAGTATAATATAATGACACTTGATCAACGTGATTATATTACAATAGGTCATGCTGAGTTTCTAATGGAACGTGATGATTCACAGACCATAACGTCATCATGTGCCATGTACACGACTCTTACATTTTACCTAATCTCCAAATAAATCAAGAACATATCTTCTTGATAGTTCTATCTTTTCCCGTAACCTCTGGTAATTTAACCAATCAAGATCGTGTTATTCCTTTTTTTTTTAAAAAACATTAATTATGTTCATTCGAAACTCCATACCTACGAATTCTGGACCATTACTTGCTTTATTTAAAGTCGAGAAAAGGAAACAAAAGTATGAATTGAGAAAGAAAGAATAGAAGATATGAGCTGTGGAAATAAGGGGGTGAATTTATAGTGAAATATCTGACAGAGCAATCGAAACAGATTATTGTATTTAACCAAGGAAGATTCTAATTCCCTTAAATCCCGAAGAATCAGATCTTATTTAGATTTCAAAGATTTCTTTAAAATCCCTTGAATTTCGGAATTCAACCGTTACCATGTCAAAAGTTAAGACGAATCTTTGATTCCTAATTTCACTCTTTGGTGATAGCTTCATTCGTACTCTTCGAATAATCGAATTATTTTATCCTTATTACTCAATGGTGATAAAGCTCTAAATTCCAACTCGTATGAGTCATGAAAACATATTTATTGTTAGCAATGACCATCCCAATCAAATTTCGGGACGAAATTTCTTTAACGGGTAGGTACTGTGACGACCCGAAAATTTCCGACCAAATTTAAACTTAATCCTTGTATGATTTCGACATGATAAGCAAAGTCTGTAATGTTGAGTTTCAAAATTTTTTGAACTGTTGTCATATATTCATTTGACCTTCGACTATGCCCGATGATTCACGAACTATTGTTGGTAAATAAAAATATATATGTGTGTGTGTGTGTGTGTATATATATATATATATATATATATATATATATATATATATATATATATAAGTATATATAATAAGTTGAAATAATGAGGTACAACTTAATCAATTGGAATTGAAAATAATAATAACTAGGTTACAATTAAAATGAATATATGTAAAAATATATATTTGATATTATTATGAATCCATATATGATTTCTATTAATAATTATTAATATATTGATATATAAAATGTATAAATAATAAATATTCAATAAAAGTTGTTATATAATATATTACGTGATTAAAAATTACATAAGTAATAATATATACATAATAGTTGTAGTAATATTATTACTCCCACTATATTTATTAAAAATACAAAACAATAGTAATAATATGATTATATAAATAAAATTTGACACATACAAATTGTTATATTATTATTATTATTAATATAATCATTATCATATTTATATTATTATAATTAGTATTAGTATTAATATTAATAATATTATTATTATAAATCTTATAATTATTATTATCAGTAAAATTAATGTTATTATAATAATACTATTATAATTAGAATTATTACTATAAATCATATTAGTGTGATATATTTCATGATAACTATTATCATTGGTAATAATAATATCATTATACTTGTATTACTATTAGATAAAATATTAAGGATATTATTATTACATTTATTAAAAGATTAATCATTATATATATATATATATATATATATATATATATATATATATATATATATATATAAGAAATATTAATAAAGATATAAAGGCAGATATATAATTACTGATATATATCCAGATTTACAAAAATACAAGTACAGATACGAATTACTGTTATATATATATATATATATATATATATATATATATATATATATATATATATATATATATATATATATATATATATATATATATATATATATATATATATATATATATATATATATATATATATAAATACGTGTATACAAGTATATAAGTATATCAATACCGTATATGCGTATTTAAATCTAAACAATTTATGTATTCAGTTACCTATCCTTATGAAGCTGTTTTTAATTTCATTTTATATCTGTAAACCAGTACAAATCATTACCAATTAGTCATATAAGCAAACAAGATCCGTTTTTAAATTGTACGATACTTTTTCAGTGATTGAAACTTGTTGAGCCAATTAAACTAGCAAACAAACTTCAATTGGAAGGATGAGCTGTAAAGTTATCCTATATCCTCTCTTTAACCAGCTGTTAACACAAACTGAGTTAAAACACAGAAATTTAATCGAAATTTTTGAAGAAAAAGGTCGACTGCCCTGTTATGCTACCATTTTTCCAAAAACTTGATTTCTTAATAAATTTTAAAATTTATTAATGCAGTGTTGTTATAAAACCTTCATTAAAACTATCTGGAAAGATTCAACTCCCAATTTTTCATATCGTGTTTGAATTTGAGAGTCAAAGTTACGTTTTCAAAAGTCAACCGTCGTGTTCATGGCAAAATTAGAGTTCAATTTAATGTATTGGATCCAATTGATGGACCATAAAGTTTCTATAAACCATTTACAACACAATTCATGTTGTAAATATTTTTTGAAACAATTTAAATTTTTAAATCAATGATGGAGTTGTATTGTGTTCTTCACGAGCCGTTTTCTGCTGCTATTGCAGCTTCAGTTTTAATTTTTCTTTGTCAATTTAAAACACCTCAAGCAAATGATTCATGGTTCGTATGAAAACTATAAAACCAAACAAATAATTCAATTATGTGATTTGAGTGAACCCTGGTCGAAGTGTTACTGAGGATGATGAACAAAATAGGAAACAGAAAGATCATTTATAAATAAATAATACGGGTATAAATCAAGTAAATGGGAACAGACGAGTGGTGCTGGGTGTTAAGGTGTTAACAGGTGATCTTGGGTTCGATTCGAGGCCGGGACATGTTATTTTTTTTAAAAGCATCTTGCTAAGGTAGTTCAACATTATTTTTTTTATTATTACTAGATTATTAATTATTATCATTATTGTTATTATGATTTTGATTATTATTATTATTATTATTAGTATTAGTATTGTTATTATTATTAAAATTATGATTCTTATTATAATAATTATTATTATTATTATTGTTATGATAATATTAATAATATGATTTCTATTATTTTCATTTTAGTTATTATTAAGTAATATCATCAAGTAGTGATAGTACTATTATTATTATTGATATAAGTATGATTATTATAATTATTATGGATATGATTATTATCATTGTTACTACAAAATTAACGCAAACCATTATTATTATCACTAATAATAGTATTAGTATCAAATTATAATTATAAATATAATTATTATTATTATTATTATTATTATTATTATTATTATTATTATTATTATTATTATTATTATTATTATTATTAGTAACATAGGTATTAATATTAGTATTATCATTATTATTATTAAAATTACAAAGTACCATTAATAGACTTATCATTTAAATATTAATATTAGTGATACTATATGATTACTGAAAATTTCTATTAAAACCATTAAAATTACCATTATTATTAAAAGTATTATTTTTTTTAAACTATCATTATTATTGTTATCAGTATGATCTATATCATTATTATTAAAATAAATACGATTATGAACATAAGAGTTTTAGCGATGTTATTAAAGTTATAAGCATAAAAATGAAGATTTTATATATAAATATATATTAATACACTTAACTTAACTATATCTATATATATAAAAGGAAAATATATATAATGAAACTTATTAATATACCATATATATATATATATATATATATATATATATATATATATATATATATATATATATATATATATATATATATATATATATTACATCACTAAAATAATAATATATATTTATTTGTTCGATTACAATTATGTGTATTAATATATATACAAATGATATAAGTTCGTGAATCCGAGGCCAACCCTGCATTGTTCAGTTGTTCAATGTCGTCATATGTATTTTTACTACAAAATACAGTATTGTGAGTTCATTTGATTCCCTTTTACTCTTTATATTTTTGGGACTGAGAATACATGCGCTGTTTTTATAACTGCTTTTTTAAATGCTTTTGAAATATATTTTGAACTGAGAATACATGAAATGCTTTTATAAATGTTTGACGAGATAGACACAAGTAAAACAGTCCTCGAATGAATTATTATGCAGACAGAAGTTCTGTGAATTATTATTGAATTAGTTGGACGTGATAATTGCCACTAATTGTTGTGAATATTTTCCCCTGATTATTATTGCTTGGTAACCTAAGAATTAGAATCGGGTATGGCCCTAATTCACGTGAATCCTAAAGGTAGCTACCGGGTTTAACACCCCCACCCAGAATGTTCACTAGACGGAAGAGCTAGTGGGTGTGGTGTTTAGTACTTCGAAGTTTATATGATTATTATACAGACGAGATGTTCTGTTTTGGGGATATTATTTATGCGCATTATATGTTAAGGTCGGTTACCAAGCCAAGCTATTAAAGCAATGAAAAGTGAATGTTATGTATCGAGAGAATGATTTTATACACAGGTTATGTGTATGTTATTTTTGTGCACCAGATATCTGTACGGTTACTAAGATTTATGAAAGATGATTTTGTACACGAGAAAGGTGTACTGTATTTAAAAGATATCGCATGTACATTACAGGTGGGTATAGGATTCGGGCCCATTTGTACCATGCAAGATTTAAATCTTGTGGTCTATCAAAATGATGAATTTTATTGTTTACGATAAACTTATGAACTTACCAACCTTTTGGTTGACACTTGAAAGCATGTTTATTCTCAGGTATGAAAGAAATCTTCCGCTGTGCATTAGCTCATTTTAAGGATATTACTTGGAGTCATTCATGACATATTTCAAAAGACATTGCATTCAAGTCGTCGAGTTCATCAAGATTATTACTAAGTCAATTATAGTTGGATATATTATGAAATGGTATGCATGCCGTCAATTTTCAAAGAAATGAAAGTTTGTCTATTAAAAACGAATACAATGTTTGTAAAATGTATCATATAGAGATCAAGTACCTCACGATGTAACCAAATGTAATGTATTCATTCAGATGGATTAGGACGGGTATTTACATCCGACACATTGTGGACCATGAACATCTGCATGTCATTAGACATTGCCTTAACAGTTGCTTGTTCAACGCTTTCCTTTACAACAGGACGGTAGTTTACCGAAAGGTAATATACGGAGAAAGTATACTGGACGTGTTGCTTTTCTAATACAAGGTTAGCAAGTGGGTGACACAAAACCATAAGTTTTGAGCTAAAATTTTCAAATCTGAAACCCACAAAACCCACAAAAATATTTTGTAAACACCGGTGAAGGGTTATTCCGGAAAACTTATCTAGGGTAAAAGCTAGAATGAATTTTCAAAAGATCAAATGTTTTCATAAAGATCTAATTTCTTAAAGGATCTAAATTTTCATAGTCATGTGGGACTGTAAACCATATTGTTACTATCATTGTTTATACCAACGTATCAAAATCACCGATGTATAAAGTGTGAGAATAAAAAAGTGATTCGAGTGAAGTATGATTTAGTTTCAAAGTTCTGTATTGCTTGAGGACAAGCAATGTTCAAGTGTGGGGATATTTGATAGTGCTTCAAATGAACATATATTTCATAGCAATATCCTTCCAATATGTAAAGCTTTTAGTTGCAATTGTTCTATTTTTATGTAATATTCGTTTAAATAAATAAGTGCGAAGACAAAAGAAGAAAATGACGATTTGAAGACGCAAATGACCAAAAAGCTTAAATGTACAAGATACAATCCAAGTGGTTCAATTTATTGATGAATAATGTCTAAAAATGACAAAAGTACAAGCTGCGAAACGCAAAGTACAAGATATCTAAGCGTACGAAAAGGCGTTCGAAAATTCGAAACCGAGACATGAATCGAGCATCAATGTGCGAGTCAACAGAGCTAAAATTACAAGTCAACTATGCACAAGAATATAATATAATATATATATATATATATATATATATATATATATATATATATATATAAATATATAAATTATATATATATATATATATATATATATTATATATATTTTTTAATTATGTCTACAAGTAAATGGCCAAAAATTGGTGAGCTGGAATCCGAAGCTCCGCACTCGCGGAGCTGTGAGGCACAAAACCTCCGCACTCGCGGAGCAGCCAAATTCAAAATCTGCCTATAAAAGGCACAAGCTTCTGCCAAATCCATAACCCATTTTTTTTCTATCTCTCTCAATTTATATTTATATTTATATTTTATAATTTTAATTTTAATTTTAATTTTAAGTTAATAATAATAAGGTTATTGTAAGAATGTTTTAAGGTTTTGTAAGTCGGAACTCTGTCCGTGTAACGCTACGCGATTAAATACCACTGTAAGCTATGTTCTTTCTTTTTAAATTAATGTCTCGTAACTAAGTTATTATTATGCTTATTTGAACCGAAGTAATCGTGATGTTGGGCTAAAATATTAAGACAGGGTTATTGGATTTTGTACCATAATTAGGGGTTGGACAAAAGACCGACTATTGTGAACATTGGACTATTGACTATTAATAGGGTGGGGGGGTATTGTCTAATTGAATGACAATTCATTGGAACATGTCGAACCTATCTTCAAATTAGTTAATCTAATAATTATTAAAATGATTACGAATGTCCTATTTAGTGACGTTTATACGACATCGTTTACAATCATTTAATTAATCAATTGAATTGGGTAATTGATTATTCATTATGGCCAAAGTGAATAAATTAATGTATCATGGACTAATTAAAACAGGGTTGGATTACATATAAGGATAATTGGTGTAATTATTAACAAAGTATTAAAACCTTGAATTACACGCAGTCGATAACCTGGTGTAATCATTAAGAAAGTATTAAAACCTTGTTACAGTTCGAATCCCTAATTAGTTGGAATATTTGACTTCGGAAATAAGGTTAATTTGAAGAGCATTTTATAATTATGACCGATGGACTATTATGGACAAAAACCAGATAGGTATCAAATAAACCAGGACAAAGGACAATTAACCTAGGGTAATAAATTAAAATCAAAACGTCAAACATCATGATTACGGAAGTTTAAATAAGCATAATACTTTTATTTTATATTTCATCGTACCTTTATTTACTGTCATTTTAATTACTGTAATTTACTTTATCGTAATTTAAATTCTGTCATTTATATTATCGTCATTTATCTTTACACTTTATTTAAAATTGACAAACCGGTTATTAAACGGTAAAACCCCCTTTTTATAATAATAATAATACTACTATATTACTAATATATATATATATATATATATATATATATATATATATATATATATATATATATATATACAAATATAGTTTTATAAAAATATAGTACGTAATTACTAGCTCCCTGTGGAACGAACCGGACTTACTAAAAACTACACTACTCTACGATTAGGTACACTGCCTATAAGTGTTGTAGCAAGGTTTAGGTATATCCCATCTAATAAATATATAAAACTTGTGTAAATTGTACCATATTTTGTATTAAAAATAATAGTATTTCGTACTACACCTCGCACACATCAACTTCACCAACCCTTGTTGGAGACCAAACCCGAAGGCATGAACGATGCCAATTGGATGCTCTTGGATCTTCAAGCTTTGGGTGCGGTACGTCTTGCACTCGCCAAGAACGTTGTTGGTAATATCATGAATGAAAAGACAACGTTTAATTGTTTGAAGGCGCTCTCCAACATGTGTGAGAAACCTACGGTGGCGAATAAGGTTTTTCTCATGCGACAATTGTTCAACACGAAGATGAAGGAAGGTATGAGTGCAACGGATCATATCAACAAATTCAACAATCTTGTTTCAAGATTAGAGTCAGTTGAAATCAAATTTGAGGATGAACTAAAAGCACTAATGTAACGACCTTGGATTTTCTAACGTTTTATTATTAATAATTTATTATTAATGCTTGCGTTTCAATAAACGTGTTCTTATACGTGTTACTTGTTACCGTATTTTACTTTTCATGGCCCGACTTGTCTTTGTGACACACGTACTTTACACGAATAATATTTCAGATATTATTTACATTCATGATTAATTATTATTAATCATTTTTAATTAACTAATGATAGTAGTTAATTACTTGGGCTTATTTATTTAATTTGTTACTTACTTGGACTTGGGCCTTTATTAATGTACATGGACTTGGAAGCCCACCCTACTCTCTTAATGGACTAGTTATCCCATTATTATGCAAGTATTACATTAAGATACAACTAGATTAATTAGCTTAGTAAGGAGACTAGTTACATGCACACTTACACCACTTTCCCATACCAATTTGCTTTAATACCATTTCAAGCTAACACCTTCTCCCCATGCAAGAAAGCAAGCACTTGACTTTCCCTCTTTGGGCACCCTTGGAGCCGTCGGCCTAGGGGATAGAAGGGAGGGATTCAAACTTTTTTTTGGTTACTTATTCACTAGTTTACTTCATTATTCACACACACACTTACTTACACTTCATTTTCTCTCACATTTTCTCTCTACTTTGTAATTAACAAGCCTTGCTTATCTTTCTTTTTCCTTCTTAAAACCGAACCTAAACATCCTCATTCTTACTTGTTTAATTACTTGTAGTTGTTGTTGTTTACTTACTAGTTGTAAGAATCAAACTTTCTAGTTTATTCTTCATATTATCTTGTTATTACAAGAACAAACAAAAACCAAGGAGGATCAAGTTTATAGTTTGATTCCTCCATGAAACTTGTTAAAAGGAAAGTTCACGAGTTTTACAATCATACTTGTGTTCATGTTTGTGAACTTAAGGTTTACTTTCTTAAAAGGTCAAAGCCTTGGCTTGAATCTTTGATGTGCGTAGAGGTGTATACAAAATAGTTATATTTTTACTACAAAATACTATTAAATACGATACAATTTTACACAAGATATTTATTTATTTATAGAATGGATATACCTAAACCTTGCTACAACACTTATAGGCAGTGTACCTAATCGTACAGTAGTGTAGTTTTTAGTAAGTCCGGTTCGTCCACAGGAAACTCGCCAAGTTTAACGCTATATTTTTTTTTAAAATTATAATTGTAAAAATACAAAAATATATATAAGTAGTATTATTATTATAAAAGGGGGTTTTTTACCGTTTAATGACCGGTTTGTCGATTTTAAAACTTGAGTCGCAGTTAAAACCTAATGTAAAATATTAAAAATAAATATAACTTAATTTAAAGCGTAAAGTAAATGACAATAATTAAAATGCGATAAATAAAATAACGGTAAATAAAATTGCGATAATTAAAAGTGCGATAAAATAAAATTGCGATAATTAAAGAGTACGATAATTAAAATTGCAATTAAATATGAAATAAAGGAAATTAAATATGAAATAAAGGAATTATGCTTATTTAAACTTCCGTAATCATGATGTTCGACGTGTTGTTTTTAGTTTAGTACCATGAGTTAATTGTCCTTTGTCCTGGATTATTTGATATGTCTATATGGATTTGTCCATAATAGTCCATCAGTCATAATCATAAAATGCGGAAGTCTTCGTCAAATTATTCTTATTCCCGAAGTCAAATATTCCAACTAATTGGGGATTCGAATTGTAACAAGGTCTTAATACTTTGTTTAATGAATACACCAGGTTATCGACTGCGTGTAAACTGAAATGTCCTGTTCTTATTGATTAAAAACGTTCCATATTAATTGATTTCGTTGCGAGGTTTTGACCTCTATATGAGACGTTTTTCAAAGACTGCATTCATTTTAAAACAAACCATAACCTTTATTTCATCAATAAAGGTTTAAAAAGCTTTACGTAGATTATCAAATAATGATAATCTAAAATATCCTGTTTACACACGACCATTACATAATGGTTTATAATACAAATATGTTACAACAAAATAAGTTTCTTGAATGCAGTTTTTACACAATATCATACAAGCATGGACTCTAAATCTCGTCCTTATTTAAGTATGCGACAGCGGAAGCTCTTAATAATCACCTGAGAATAAACATGCTTAAAAAGTCAACAAAAATGTTGGTGAGTTATAGGTTTAACCTATATATATCAAATCATAACAATAGACCACAAGATTTCATATTTCAATACACATCCCATACATAGAGATAAAAATCATTCATATGGTGAACACCTGGTAACCGACATTAATAAGATGCATATATATAAGAATATCCCCATCATTCCGGGACACCCTTCGGATATGATATAAATTTCGAAGTACTAAAGCATCCGGTACTTTGGATGGGGTTTGTTAGGCCCAATAGATCTATCTTTAGGATTCGCGTCAATTAGGGTGTCTGTTCCCTAATTCTTAGATTACCAGACTTAATAAAAAGGGGCATATTCGATTTCGATAATTCAACCATAGAATGTAGTTTCACGTACTTGTGTCTATTTTGTAAATCATTTATAAAACCTGCATGTATTCTCATCCCAAAAATATTAGATTTTAAAAGTGGGACTATAACTCACTTTCACAGATTTTTACTTCGTCGGGAAGTAAGACTTGGCCACTGGTTGATTCACGAACCTATAACAATATATACATATATATCAAAGTATGTTCAAAATATATTTACAACACTTTTAATATATTTTGATGTTTTAAGTTTATTAAGTCCGCTGTCCTCGTTAGTAACCTACAACTAGTTGTCCACAGTTAGATGTACAGAAATAAATCGATAAATATTATCTTGAATCAATCCACGACCCAGTGTATACGTATCTCAGTATTGATCACAACTCAAACTATATATATTTTGGAATCAACCTCAACCCTGTATAGCTAACTACAACATTCACATATAGAGTGTCTATGGTTGTTCCGAAATATATATAGATGTGTCGACATGATAGGTCGAAACATTGTATACGTGTCTATGGTATCTCAAGATTACATAATATACAATACAAGTTGATTAAGTTATGGTTGGAATAGATTTGTTATCAATTTTCACGTAGCTAAAATGAGAAAAATTATCCAATCTTGTTTTACCCATAACTTCTTCATTTTAAATCCGTTTTGAGTGAATCAAATTGCTATGGTTTCATATTGAAATATATTTTATGAATGAAAACAGAAAAAGTATAGGTTTATAGTCGGAAAAATAAGTTACAAGTCATTTTTGTAAAGGTAGTCATTTCAGTCGAAAGAACGACGTCTAGATGACCATTTTAGAAAACATACTTCCACTTTGAGTTTAACCATAATTTTTGGATATAGTTTCATGTTCATAATAAAAATCATTTTCTCAGAATAACAACTTTTAAATCAAAGTTTATCATAGTTTTTAATTAACTAACCCAAAACAGCCCGCGGTGTTACTACGACGGCGTAAATCCGGTTTTACGGTGTTTTTCGTGTTTTTAGGTTTTAAATCATTAAGTTAGCATATCATATAGATATAGAACATGTGTTTAGTTGATTTTAAAATTCAAGTTAGAAGGATTAACTTTTGTTTGCGAACAAGTTTAGAATTATCTAAACTATGTTCTAGTGATTACAAGTTTAAACCTTTGAATAAGATAGCTTTATATGTATGAATCGAATGATGTTATGAACATAATTACTACCTTAAGTTCCTTGGATAAACCTACGGGAAAAAAAAATGGATCTAGCTTCAACGGATCCTTGGATGGCTCGAAGTTCTTGAAGCAGAATCATGACACGAAAACAAGTTCAAGTAAGATCATCACTTGAAATAAGATTGTTATAGTTATAGAAATTGAACCAAAGTTTGAATATGATTATTACCTTGTATTAGAATGATAACCTACTGTAAAAAACAAAGATTTCTTGAGGTTGGATGATCACCTTACAATATTGGAAGTGAGCTAGCAAACTTGAAAGTATTCTTGATTTTATGTAACTAGAACTTGTAGAATTTATGAAGAACACTTAGAACTTGAAGATAGAACTTGAGAGAGATTAATTAGATGAAGAAAATTGAAGAATGAAAGTGTTTGTAGGTGTTTTTAGTCGTTGGTGTATGGATTAGATATAAAGGATATGTAATTTTGTTTTCATGTAAATAAGTCATGAATGATTACTCATATTTTTGTAATTTTATGAGATATTTCATGCTAGTTGCTAAATGATGGTTCCCACATGTGTTAGGTGACTCACATGGGCTGCTAAGAGCTGATCATTGGAGTGTATATACCAATAGTACATACATCTAAAAGCTGTGTATTGTACGAGTACGAATACGGGTGCATACGAGTAGAATTGTTGATGAAACTGAACGAGGATGTAATTGTAAGCATTTTTGTTAAGTAGAAGTATTTTGATAAGTGTATTGAAGTCTTTCAAAAGTGTATAAATACATATTAAAACACTACATGTATATACATTTTAACTGAGTCGTTAAGTCATCGTTAGTCGTTACATGTAAGTGTTGTTTTGAAACCTTTAGGTTAACGATCTTGTTAAATGTTGTTAACCCAATGTTTATAATATCAAATGAGATTTTAAATTATTATATTATCATGATATTATCATGTATGAATATCTCTTAATATGATATACATACATTAAATGTCTTTACAACGATAATCGTTACATATATGTCTCGTTTAAAAATCATTAAGTTAGTAGTCTTGTTTTTACATATGTAGTTCATTGTTAATATACTTAATGATATGTTTACTTATCATAGTATCATGTTAACTATATATATATATCCATATATATGTCATCATATAGTTTTTACAAGTTTTAACGTTCGTGAATCACCGGTCAACTTGGGTGGTCAATTGTCTATATGAAACATATTTCAATTAATCAAGTCTTAACAAGTTTGATTGCTTAACATGTTGGAAACATTTAATCATGTAAATATCAATCTCAATTAATATATATAAACATGGAAAAGTTCGGGTCACTACAGTACCTACCCGTTAAATAAATTTCGTCCCGAAATTTTAAGCTGTTGAAGGTGTTGACGAATCTTCTGGAAATAGATGCGGGTATTTCTTCTTCATCTGATCTTCATGCTCCCAGGTGAACTCGGGTCCTCTACGAGCATTCCATTTAACCTTAACAATTGGTATCTTGTTTTGCTTAAGTCTTTTAACCTCACGATCCATTATTTCGACGGGTTCTTCGATGAATTGGAGTTTTTCGTTGATTTGGATTTCATCTAACGGAATAGTGAGATCTTCTTTAGCAAAACATTTCTTCAAATTTGAGACGTGGAAAGTGTTATGTATAGCCGCGAGTTGTTGAGGTAACTCAAGTCGGTAAGCTACTGGTCCGACACGATCAATAATCTTGAATGGTCCAATATACCTTGGATTTAATTTCCCTCGTTTACCAAATCGAACAATGCCTTTCCAAGGTGCAACTTTAAGCATGACCATCTCTCCAATTTCAAATTCTATATCTTTTCTTTTAATGTCAGTGTAGCTCTTTTGTCAACTTTGGGCGGTTTTCAACCGTTGTTGAATTTGGATGATCTTCTCGGTAGTTTCTTGTATAATCTCCGGACCCGTAATCTGTCTATCCCCCACTTCACTCCAACAAATCGGAGACCTGCACTTTCTACCATAAAGTGCTTCAAATGGCGCCATCTCAATGATTGAATGGTAGCTGTTGTTGTAGGAAAATTCTGCTAACAGTAGATGTCGATCCCAACTGTTTTCGAAATCAATAACACATGCTCGTAGCATGTCTTCAAGCGTTTGTATCGTCCTTTTGCTCTGCCCATCAGTTTGTGGATGCTAGGCAGTACTCATGTCTAGACGAGTTCCTAATGCTTGCTGTAATGTCTGCCAGAATCTTGAAATAAATCTGCCATCCCTATCAGAGATAATAGAGATTGGTATTCCATGTCTGGAGACGACTTCCTTCAAATACAGTCGTGCTAACTTCTCCATCTTGTCATCTTCTCTTATTGGCAGGAAGTGTGCTGATTTGGTGAGACGATCAACTATTACCCAAATAGTATCAAAACCACTTGCAGTCCTTGGCAATTTAGTGATGAAATCCATGGTAATGTTTTTCCATTTCCATTCCGGGATTTTGGGTTGTTGAAGTAGACCTGATGGTTTCTGATGCTCAGCTTTGACCTTAGAACACGTCAAACATTCTCCTACGTATTTAGCAACATCGGCTTTCATACCCGGCCACCAAAAATGTTTCTTGAGATCCTTGTACATCTTCCCCGTTCCAGGATGTATTGAGTATCCGGTTTTATGAGCTTCTCTAAGTACCATTTCTCTCATATCTCCAAATTTTGGTACCCAAATCCTTTCAGCCCTATACCGGGTTCCGTCTTCCCGAATATTAAGATGCTTCTCCGATCCTTTGGGTATTTCATCCTTTAAATTTCCCTCTTTTAAAACTCCTTGTTGCGCCTCCTTTATTTGAGTAGTAAGGTTATTATGAATCATTATATTCATAGATTTTACTCGAATGGGTTCTCTGTCCTTCCTGCTCAAGGCATCGGCTACCACATTTGCCTTCCCCGGGTGGTAACGAATCTCAAAGTCGTAATCATTCAATAATTCAATCCACCTACGCTGCCTCATATTCAGTTGTTTCTGATTAAATATGTGTTGAAGACTTTTGTGGTTGGTATATATAATACTTTTGACCCCATATAAGTAGTGCCTCCAAGTCTTTAATGCAAAAACAACCGCGCCTAATTCCAAATCATGCGTCGTATAATTTTGTTCGTGAATCTTCAATTGTCTAGACGCATAATGTGACAACCCGGAAATTTCCAACCAAATTTAAACTTTAATCTTTATATGTTTCTGACACGATAAGCAATATTTGTTAAGTTAAATTGCAAGAATTTTAAACTATGTTCATACATTCATTCAACCTCGACCAAGTTCCAACGATTCACGAACCATTAAACGAATATGATTATATATGTATATGTGTATATATATTATAACTTGAAACGTAAACAAAATATTAGATTAAATACTTTATATGATTGTATCTGTTTCAAAATGTTTATCAATGGAATTAGAAGATAAGATCAAATGATTGAATTATCAGATATATTGAATTATGATTACAAGTCTCTGTTGAAAGGCCCACGTTGATTTGAGAAATCTTTCCATTTTAACAATATTTGAAAAATGGTAAAGTGATTTATAAATAAGAACAAATTGTCAATCATTGAGAACTAGACAAAGGATAGTGGAAGATTGAATCTCATAAAGACTCAATTGATCTATTTAGTTTCAAACGTACAAAAACGTTTTCAGTTTAAAAAGAACTTTATTATTAAAACGTATATAACTTTTATAAATATCTAGAACCACTTTTGACAACTCATTACTTAACTAGTATGATAAAGATAACGATATTTATATTTTATTTTATTAAATATATATAACGATTTAAATTAATATTATATATATTTATACGCGTATTATACGTACATAGTTTTATAATTTTACTATACTTAAACTTTACCTTTACTTTATTTTTACTTTACTTTAACTTTAATAATTCATACTTTAATAATTCACTTTAATAATTCATACTTTAATAATTCACTTTAATAATTCATACTTTAATAATTCACTTTAATAATTCATACTTTAATAATTCACTTTAATAATTCAAAAATCTATTATAAATAGAATTCAATAGGTTTCATTATTTCATAGAAACTTGAAAATATTTTTCTCTAAACTCTCTCAATCGATTTACATATATATTTACTCCGCATTATTTCAAGATATTATTAGTATACATAAAATATTACGACGGAGTGCTGTCCGAGTGATTTCGAAATTGTTTTTCGAGTAGGATAGGATTAAGGAAATGATGAGTTATAGCTATGGAGGTGATTGAGTATGGTTCATGGGTATGCTCGTGAGGTCAATATAGTGTTTATCATTGCCGTTGCGTCTACGTACCTTTCCTGCAATATTGAATCTCAATATTGATACGTGAGTACTCATAATTTAACTTTTACATATTAATAGTGTATCCCTGACTAGTGCTTGAGTATTTAGGATTATGCATGCTTGTACTTTTGATATTGCCCTTAGACAGGTTAGGTTGAATATTGAATTAGTTACACTTGCGGTTGAGATAAGGTATAAGATATGCATGTCCTTGGAAAGCTAGCGAAAAATTAAGAACTTTTTCTTTAGATATCGAATGGTTTCGATGAACGGATTAGAAGTTATAATCAATTGAATTTTTGATATTTTTATTAAAAATGATTATTATTATCGTCATTTTTTATCGTCGTTCTAGTTTTATCTTATTATTATCATTATTATTATCTTTATCAATAAAAAGGATTTATCATTAAAAATTGTTATTTTTTTTATTATTACTATCGTTATTATCGTTAAAGTTATAATTAGTATTATTATTATTATCCAATTATTATTATTATTATTATTATTAGTATTATTATTATTATTATCATTATTAATATATATATCATTATTTAAAAATGGTTATTCTTATTGTTATTATTATTATTACTATATTATCATTAAGATAATTATTAGTATTATCGTTAATAATGTTATAGTAACTATCATTATTAATATAAGTGTAATTAAAACAAATATTTGTAACACCTAATTATTTTGATTACTATTATTATCATTATTATGAACACGATATAAAAGATGATTAAAAGCTATTAAACGAAACGATTAGGAAATAATGAGTAAGAGTATTATGATGAAATTAAAATATTATAAAATATTGATTTAGATAAAATTATCGTTCTTATTATTTTTATCATTACTATTATTATTAAAAGTATCGTTAGTATTAAAACTATCATTTTAACAAAAATTATCATTTTAATAGAAATGTCATTGTTACTATAAAATATCATTATTATTATTATTATTATTATTATTATTATTATTTTAAATAGAATTATTATTTTAAAGATAATATTAAAAATTATCGTAAATATTAAAGTTATCATAATTAGAATTATCGTTTTATCATAATGTCATCTTAGTAATTATAAATATTGATATTTTTATAATAATAATTATTATTACAAAATAATACAACTTTTACTTACTATCATTATAGATATTATTTTATCAAATAAATATGTGATACAAACATATTTTACTACGTGTAATAACTTACTTTAATAATACCTATCATATTATCTTTATGATATTAAATGAACCCTATAAATTTTATTACTTAATATATATAAAAGTATATTTTATTACATAAATTTAATATAAAATTTTATTTATTAATAAATAAATTATATTATTACTCTAATAAATCTTTTAAAAATATTTAAAAATATAAAACGACGATATTTAAACTATATATTAATCATGTATAGATTTTTGGAAATTATTTTGAGTCAAATTTACTTTTGTTGACTTTTGCATATTAGTCTCGAGCATTAGGATTGTGGTATACTATGACTTGACCTAATTTGTTAGACAAATATTGACCAACACATAATTATATATAATTAATTTAGGTTCGTGAATCCGAGGCCAACCTTGCACTTGTTCAATGACGTTATATGTATTTTTACTACAAAATACAGTATGGTGAGTTTCATTTGCCTTTTTACCCTTTATATTTTTGGGACTGAGAATACATGCGCTGTTATAAATGTTTGACGAAATAGACACAAGTAATTGAAACTACATTCTATGGTTGAATTATCAAAATCGAATATGCCCCTTTTTATTAAAGTCTGGTAATCTAAGAATTAGTGAACAGACACCCTAATTGACGCGAATCCTAAAGATAGATCTATTGGGCCTAACAAACCCCATCCAAAGTACCGGATGCTTTAGTACTTCGAAATTTATATCATGTCCGAAGGAGGATCCCGGAATGATAGGGGATATTCTTATATGTATCTAGTTAATGTCGGTTACCAGGTGTTCACCATATGAATGATTATTTTTGTCTCTATGCATGGGACGTATATTTATGAGAACTGGAAATGAAATTCTTGTGGTCTATTAAAATGATGGAAATAAATGATTATGATAAACTAATGAACTCACCAACCTTTTGGTTGACACTTTAAAGCATGTTTATTCTCAGGTGTTAAAGAAATCTTCCACTGTGCATTTGCTCATTTTAAAGATATTACTTGGAGTCTTTCATAGCATATTTCGAAGAACGTTGCATTCGAGTCATTGAGTTTATCAAAGATTATTATTAAATCAATTTATAGTTGGATAGTGGATATTATGAAATGGTATGCATGCCTGTCAATTTTCAATGTAAAGAAAGTTTGTCTTTTAAAAACGAATGCAATGTTTGTAAAATGTATCATATAGAGGTCAAATACCTCGCAATGTAATCAACTATTGTGAATCGTTTATAATGTATATGAATGGGTCCTTTCAGTTGGTATCAGAGCGGTGGTCTTAGCGTACCATGTCTACATTAGTGTGTCTAACTGATAAGTCGTTAGGATGCATTAGTGAGTCTGGACTTCGACCGTGTCTGCATGTCAAAAGTTTTGCTTATCATTTTTAGTCGGAAATCATCTGCTTATCATTCTTAGGAAATTACCTGCTTATCATTACTAGTCTAGACACGTCTTGCTACATTAATTGCATGAGTAGTGTATAGACAAAATTCATATCTTAGCGTATCTGCTAAATCATATCTTATCGTATCTGTTACTTTAAACTTTACCTGACATATCCCGCAAATTCCTCCGTAATCTACGAAATCTTTTGTTCTATATCTATGAATATTCTATGTAATTAGAATACCATCCGATAACTGAAAATCATTTCATATTGAAAAAAATCCTTATCCAATCGTACGAAATGGAATTCATCATTAATTCAAGTTCCTCGAATTCTGAAATGGAATCCCACTCCAGCTCTGAAAGCAGTGTGACCGGAATGGATCAACCAATTAGTCGTCATCTATTCTGCATGAATTGGGGATGGGTTCGTAGCCTCCTCAATCATTGGAGACAAGAAGAAGGTGATCCCTTCCATCCACCCCATTGCCCTCTTAATGAAGAACCTGAAGCACTTACCGACGAACCAATCCGAAACACCATTTTCTCTCTCATTTCCAGAGTATCTCGTCACGATTATATACTACATCAAATTCTAGATTATATTTATCCGCTCGTCCGAACCGACAATCACCCCGGTATAATAGAAGAAGTCAACGAGCTTCGCGCTCGGGTAGTGGCTTTGGAGAATATGGTGCAAAGATTACAAACACCAGCAGCAGCACCAGTAGCATAACCAGTACCACTATCATCAACGCCAACAGTACCATTACCACCTCCAACCACAACCGCGTCGTAAACCTCAACTTCACAATTTGTCCCACGAGCATCAACGTCATACGCACCGTAGATACCAAGGAGTACCAACAACAATAACTGACGAAGTATTAATTCATAACTTCATTGGAGAAACATTCCGCGGCGATTATGTAATCTCTAAAGTCTTAGAGATTATCTAATCTAGCCCTAACCATAAATCAGTTAAACGAACCAAAATGATAGAAGGAAGAGTAGAAACCCTGACAAAAATGGTGTGTGATTAACAAGCTAAACTTGCTTTACCAACAACATCAACAGTACCGTCAGCGTTACCAGCATCGTCAGTACAGTCAACATCCGAATCAACAACACTGATAACATCACAAACTCCGTCAGTTCAAGAATCACTGTGGACATCATTACGAATCAATAACGTGTATATTGTATCAACGAGTTATGAAGAATTAACTCATTCCCTCTGAAGTAATTATATGTATATTATATATATATATATATATATATTTTGAAATAAATCTTTCCGTGCTAAGCTATTGTGTGTGAATCTTAACTACTCGGTTAATTCATATTACAAATATGCAATAATGTACGTCCTTTGGCCGCAACTTAACCAGCGTTAACTACAATCTCTGTCGCAATTCAACAAATTCCAATTCATAATAAATCAAGTATATATTTGATTTTACACTTTCATTATCGATGTAAACGAAAATTTTCAGATAACATCATTCGTACTTTGCGAAATTCACAAGAATTCCACGAACCGAACATCATACATCAACTAATAACGAAGTATTGATTCATAATTTCAATGTCATTAAAGAAATACTGCGTAAAAGTTATGTACTTTTTAAAGCCTTTAGGGATTATTCAATTCTAGTTTCAACCGTAAATCAAATGAGTTTAATTTAACATTAACTCATTAAATCTATGTTACATTTGAAGAAAATATACATATATATATTTTCATAAAGACTGTAATAAAATTCTTTTGTACAAAATATTAATTGTGATTTTTTTTAATGGGTAGGTAATACCCGAGAGATATATAAATTCACAATTAATATGTTACATTCTTCGAATCTGATTCAGCAAATCATCCATTATACTCCCTACTTTCACAACAATATACATTCTTTTATAGAAATCGAAACAACCATACTCATTCAAAATTTAATTACATATTCTGATTTTGAAATCTCAAAATTCAACTTGAGATATGACCAAAATCATCATTCTTAGATCCTTACATCTTTCACAAGCTATATTTTGACTTCAAAACTGTGTTAGAACATCAAATGTATGTTAACGATTACAATCTGTGTTCAAACCCTTCGAAAATTTCTGAAGACACTTCGAATGATGAGCAATCGAGATGATGATCCAACCACATGTTACCCACAGTTATGTACCCGAAAAACTCTTGAAACCAAAGTAAAAGTTTAAACAACGTATCCGCGTCAGATTCTTTGGCATTTATTACCTAAAATAACTTTGCGACTCCTATTCAAAGTAGCCAGTTTTGTCACAGCTCCAGCAAGTCAACTTCGACTTTTCAGTCAGACTAACCTTATTATAACCTTGAGATATACACCATCGTTACCAGGGAACCTTTTACATTCTACCACATTATTAGCAGATGTACCAACAACTTCATTACCCTTTGACTTTAGCCTCTCCAAAAAGTCATTATAATTATTCATTGAAACCCCATCATTTACTCATTCGCATCTTGTAATGAGAATTGCCATACGAATCATTGGGAATTAGCAATCAGTATTTTGAAATCTCGCAGGATGTCTACGCTAACAGTTATATGTGTATATATAACGTCTATCTTCTGGACTTAATTTGAATGTGAAGTTTCTGAAAAACACTCCGAACTACGAATTGGTTCTCCGAAAATGGAAAAAAAAATGCTGATGAAGCAGCGAAAACTATAAACGACTTTAAACGGTAAAATCTGGATTGTAATGATGAAGTGTGCTGGCAAAGCGCAGAAAAAGAGAAGTTTTGAAACTGGAAAACGGATTGAGCAAAGTAGGAAGGAGGCTGTGGACAAATTACAAAGACTGAACCTGACTTCAAAGGATCCAAATGATTCAGTACCTGCTGAAGTCATTAACAAATACCTTGCTCCTGACTCTAAACCCCTGCGGACAATATTCTTCATCATCCTCTGATATTAGAAATTCTAAAATATCATCATATCTTTCATTATAAATATCCTCCATATTTCTGAAGATATTTTCTTAATTTTTCTTATTTGAAATCATTTACCTCTTCGCGCTATCTGTATTACATCATAAAAGAAACTATTTTAGTTTCTAAATTCTGAAACATTCAAGTTTAAAATAGGAATATTTTGAAGTAATGTTGGGAACTGAAGCATGAATTAGTATAATATAATGACACTTGATCAATGTGATTTTATTACAGTAAGTCATGCTGAGTTTCTAAATGGAACGTGATGATTCACAGATCATAACATCATCATGTGCCATGTTATACGACTCTTGTATTCTATTTAACCTCTAAAATATCAAGAAAATATTTCTTGATGATTCGGCCTTTTCCAAGGTATTCTAGCAATTTGACAAGTCAAGATCGTGCCATCACAATTTCCTTCCTAGAACATTAACAATGTTCATTCCGAAATTCATATCTGTGAATTCTGGACCATTACAAGCGGTGCTTAATCGCAAGAAGAAGAAACGAAAGGACAAAACTCCGAAATAGAAATTGGGGTATAAATTGCAGCAAATAAAAGAGAGCATTAACTGTGAATGATAATGATTATAGAAGACAGAAGCAGAGACTTTGAAATATAAGGGAACATATAAATCCCAACGACAAACCAGAAATTATAAACCATATATATCGATGCATATAGCAATATAAAGACACGGGAGAACTAGAAACACTATAAACCCAGGAGTATAGTAGAAGTAAATAGATTCTTCCGGCGGTAGATGAAAAAGAAGAATGACCGATATGAAAGTTAGAAGTATATCGAGAATCAGAACTGGATGGAGCATATTGATGAATACTTTAAAATATGAGTTGAGGGGGAAAGAATAGAAGGTGATGAAACATGACTAGGAACTTAGAAATCAACAGATTTAACTCACACAATGGCGGAATAAGTGAATCAAACCCTCTAGTGAATAGGTTAAGTTTTTTTTTTGATTAATTTAGTCAAACCACAATTAAATCAAGTGTGATTAGATCAAAACCTAGAGCTATTATTCACCACCTGGGTGATTTGGACTGAGAGAGAATCAGAGGAGCTCACTAGATCTGAGTGTGTATAACAAATGAGAGGCTTAACTTAAAATGAAGAACATAAGACTTTATATACCCCTGCTGTTGACTCACCCATACGATTCATTCATCACACGTACGAGTTGGCTTCATCAGCTGTACGGGTGATCACTCACTCGTATCTTCTCATTTAGGTTGTAATTGTGACTTAGCTCAGCATCAACCGTGCATATAAGCCTGTCAGCCGTACTAGTAAGGCTTCACTCGTACGTCTGACTAAGTCTAACATAGTCAAACATCTAAATCTCGTTCCTGCAGTTCCTGTAACCACATACAAACACGGATAGGATAATAACGAGCAATCATGGTGGCCTGTAAAATGTTGTACATGCAATGGACGTGGGTAGATGTCTAGGGAGTTTCATAAAATGCATCAACAGAAGGTGTGAGTTGTAAGGAAACGAAGGAGGTGAATTTATAAGAAAATCTCCGACAGAACAATTAAAATGGACGATCGTATTTAAAGCGGATCCTAATTCCCTTGATTACCGGAGAGTCAAATCTTATTAAGAAGATTTTCTTCAAATCCCTTGAAATATGAGAATCAATCATATCTACGTCAAATGATAAGATGAATCTACACTTACTCATTTCACTCTTCTATGTTAGCTTCATTCGTACTCTTCATATAAATGAATTGTTTATCCAAATTATTTGCTGATGATAAAACTCTAATTTTCAGCCCGTATGCATCATGAAAACATACTTATTATCATTCACGACCTTTCCACTCAAATTTCGGGACGAAATTTCTTTAACGGGTAGGTACTGTGACAACCCGGAAATTTCCAACCAAATTTAAACTTTAATCTTTATATGTTTCCGACACGATAAGCAATATTTGTTAAGTTAAATTTTAAGAATTTTAAACTATGTTCATACATTCATTCAACCTCAACCAAGTTCCAACGATTCACGAACCATTAAACGAATATGATTATATATGTATATGTGTATATATATTATAACTTGAAACGTAAACAAAATATTAGATTAAATACTTTATATGATTGTATCTGTTTCAAAATGTTTATCAATGGAATTAGAAGATAAGATCAAATGAATGAATTATCAGATATATTGAATTATGATTACAAGTCTCTGTTGAAAGGCCCACGTTGATTTGAGAAATATTTCCATTTTAACAATATTTGAAAAATGGTAAAGTGATTTATAAATAAGAACAAATTGTCAATCATTGAGAACTAGACAAAGGATAGTGGAAGATTGAATCTCATAAAGACTCGATTGATCTATTTAGTTTCAAACGTACAAAAACGTTTTCAGTTTAAAAAGAACTTTATTATTAAAATGTATATAACTTTTATAAATATCTAGAACCACTTTTGACAACTCATTACTTAACTAGTATGATAAAGATAACGCTATTTATATTTTATTTTATTAAATATATATAACGATTTAAATTAATATTATATATATTTATACACGTATTATACGTACATAGTTTTATAATTTTACTATACTTAAACTTTACCTTTACTTTATTTTTACTTTACTTTAACTTTAATAATTCACTTTAATAATTCATACTTTAATAATTCACTTTAATAATTCATACTTTAATAATTCACTTTAATAATTCATACTTTAATAATTCACTTTAATAATTCATACTTTAATAATTCACTTTAATAATTCAAAAATCTATTATAAATAGAATTCAATAGGTTTCATTATTTCATAGAAACTTGAAAATACTTTTCTCTAAACTCTCTCAATCGATTTACATATATATTTACTCCGCATTATTTCAAGATATTATTAGTATACATAAAATATTACGACGGAGTGCTGTCCGAGTGATTTCGAAATTGTTTTTCGAGTAGGATAGGATTAAGGAAATGATGAGTTATAGCTATGGAGGTGATTGAGTATGGTTTATGGGTATGCTCGTGAGGTCAATATAGTGTTTATCATTGCCGTTGCGTCTACGTACCTTTCCTGCAATATTGAATCTCAATATTGATACGTGAGTACTCATAATTTAACTTTTACATATTAATAGTGTATCCCTAACTAGTGCTCGAGTATTTAGGATTATGCATTCTTGTACTTTTGATATTGCCCTTAGACAGGTTAGGTTGAATATTGAATTAGTTACACTTGCGGTTGAGATAAGGTATAAGATATGCATGTCCTTGGAAAGCTAGCGAAAAATTAAGAACTTTTCCTTTAGATATCGAATGGTTTCGATGAACGGATTAGAAGTTATAATCAATTGAATTTTTGATATTTTTATTAAAAATGATTATTATTATCGTCGTTTTTTATCGTCGTTCTAGTTTTATCTTATTATTATCATTATTATTATCTTTATCAATAAAAAGGATTTATCATTAAAAATTGTTATTTTTTTATTATTACTATCGTTATTATCGTTAAAGTTATAATTAGTATTATTATTATTATCCAATTATTATTATTATTATTATTATTATTATTATTATTATTATTATTATTATTATTATTATTATTATTATTATTATTATCATCATTATTAATATATATATCATTATTTAAAAATGGTTATTGTTATTGTTATTATTATTATTACTATATTATCATTAAGATAATTATTAGTATTATCGTTAATAATGTTATAGTAACTATCATTATTAATATAAGTGTAATTAAAACAAATATTTATAACACCTAATTATTTTGATTACTATTATTATCATTATTATGAACACGATATAAAAGACGATTAAAAGCTATTAAACGAAACGATTAGAAAATAATGAGTAAGAGTATTATGATGAAATTAAAATATTATAAGATATTGATTTAGATAAAATTATCGTTCTTATTATTTTTATCATTACTATTATTATTAAAAGTATCGTTAGTATTAAAACTATCATTTTAACAAAAATTATCATTTTAATAGAAATGTCATTGGTACTATAAAATATCATTATTATTATTATTATTTTAAATAGAATTATTATTTTAAAGATAATATTAAAAATTATCGTAAATATTAAAGTTATCATAATTAGAATTATCATTTTATCATAATGTCATCTTAGTAATTATAAATATTGATATTTTTATAATAATAATTATTATTACAAAATAATACAACTTTTACTTACTATCATTATAGATATTATTTTATCAAATAAATATGTGATACAAATATATTTTACTACGTGTAATAACTTACTTTAATAATACCTATCATATTATCTTTATGATATTAAATGAACCCTATAAATTTTATAACTTAATATATATAAAAGTATATTTTATTACATAAATTTAATATAAAATTTTATTTATTAATAAATAAATTATATTATTACTCTAATAAATCTTTTAAAAATATTTAAAAATATAAAACGACGATATTTAAACTATATATTAATCATGTATAGATTTTTGGAAATTATTTTGAGTCAAATTTACTTTTGTTGACTTTTGCATATTAGTCTCGAGCATTAGGATTGTGGTACACTATGACTTGACCTAATTTGTTAGACAAATATTGACCAACACATAATTATATATAATTAATTTAGGTTCGTGAATTCGAGGCCAACCTTGCACTTGTTCAATGACGTTATATGTATTTTTACTACAAAATACAGTATGGTGAGTTTCATTTGCCTTTTTACCCTTTATATTTTTGGGACTGAGAATACATGCGCTGTTATAAATGTTTGACGAAATAGACACAAGTAATTGAAACTACATTCTATGGTTGAATTATCGAAATCGAATATGCCCCTTTTTATTAAAGTCTGGTAATCTAAGAATTAGGGAACAGACACCCTAATTAACGCGAATCCTAAAGATCGATCTATTGGGCCTAACAAACCCCATCCAAAGTACCGGATGCTTTAGTACTTCGAAATTTATATCATGTCCGAAGGAGGATCCCGGAATGATAGGGGATATTCTTATATGTATCTAGTTAATGTCGGTTACCAGGTGTTCACCATATGAATGATTATTTTTGTCTCTATGCATGGGACGTATATTTATGAGAACTGGAAATGAAATTCTTGTGGTCTATTAAAATGATGGAAATAAATGATTATGATAAACTAATGAACTCACCAACCTTTTGGTTGACACTTTAAAGCATGTTTATTCTCAGGTGTTAAAGAAATCTTCCGCTGTGCATTTGCTCATTTTAAAGATATTACTTGGAGTCTTTCATAGCATATTTCGAAGAACGTTGCATTCGAGTCATTGAGTTTATCAAAGATTATTATTAAATCAATTTATAGTTGGATAGTGGATATTATGAAATGGTATGCATGCCTGTCAATTTTCAATGTAAAGAAAGTTTGTCTTTTAAAAATGAATGCAATTTTTGTAAAATGTATCATATAGAGGTCAAATACCTCGCAATGTAATCAACTATTGTGAATCGTTTATAATGTATATGAATGGGTCCTTTCACATAAGCAATCACCTTCGTTCGTTGCATTAATACACAACCGAGACCTTACTTTGATGCGTCACAATAAATCACAAAATCATCATTCCCTTCAGGCAATGACAATATAGGTGCCGTAGTTAGCTTTTTCTTCAATAACTGAAACGCTTTCTCTTATTCATCATTCCATTCAAATTTCTTCCCTTTATGCGTTAATGCAGTCAAGGGTTTTGCTATTCTGGAAAAGTCTTGGATGAACCTTCTGTAGTAACCAGCTAGTCCTAAAAACTGGCGTATGTGTTTCGGAGTTTTCGGGGTTTCCCACTTTTCAACAGTTTCTATCTTTGCCGGATCCACCTTAATACCTTCTTTGTTCACTATGTGACCGAGGAATTGAACTTCTTCCAACTAAAATGCACACTTTGAAAACTTAGCGTACAATTCTTCCTTCCTCAATACTTCTAACACCTTTCTCAAATGTTCACCGTGTTCTTGGTCATTCTTTGAGTAAATAAGTATGTCATCAATGAAAACAATGACAAACTTGTCAAGGTATGGTCCACACACTCAGTTCATAAGGTCCATGAACACAGCTGGTGCATTAGTTAAACCAAACGGCATGACCATAAACTCGTAATGACCGTAACGTGTTCTGAAAGCAGTCTTTGGAATATCATCTTCTTTCACCCGCATTTGATGATACCCGGAACGTAAGTCAATCTTTGAATAAACAGACGAGCCTTGTAGTTGATCAAATAAGTTGTCGATTCTCGGTAGTGGGTAGCGGTTCTTGATGGTAAGTTTGTTCAACTCTCGGTAGTCGATACACAACCTGAATATACCATCTTTCTTCTTGACAAACAAAACAGGAGCTCCCCACGGTGATGTGCTTGGTCGAATGAAACTACGCTCTAAAATTTCTTGTAATTGGCTTTGCAGTTCTTTCATCTCGCTGGGTGCGAGTCTGTAAGGAGCACGAGCTATTGGTGCAGCTCCTGGTACAAGATCTATTTGAAATTCAACAGATCAATGTAGGGGTAATCCCGGTAATTCTTTCGGAAATACATCGGGAAATTCTTTTGCAATGGGAACATCATTGATGCTCTTTTCTTCAGTTTGTACTTTCTCGACGTGTGCTAGAACAGCATATCAACCTTTTCTTATTAGTTTTTATGCCTTCAAATTACTAATAAGATGTAGCTTCGTGTTGCCCTTTTCTTCGTACACCATTAAGGGTTTTCCTTTTTCTCGTATAATGCGAATTGCATTTTTGTAACAAACGATCTCTACTTTCACTTCTTTCAACCAGTCCATACCGATTATCACATCAAAACTCCCTAACTCTACTGGTATCAAATCAATCTTAAATGTTTTGCTAACCAGTTTAATTTCTCGATTCCGACATATATTATCTGCTGAAATTAATTTACCATTTGCTAATTCGAGTAAAAATTTACTATCCAAAGGCGTCAATGGACAACTTAATTTAGCACAAAAATCTCTACTCATATAGCTTCTATCCGCACCCGAATCAAATAAAACGTAAGCAGATTTATTGTCAATAAGAAACGTACCCGTAACAAGCTCAGGGTCTTCCTGTGCCTCTGCCGCATTAATATTGAAAACTCTTCCGCGGCCTTGTCCATTCGTGTTCTCCTGGTTCGGGCAATTTCTAATAATGTGGCCCTGTTTTCCACATTTATAACAAACTACATTGGCATAACTTGCTCCGACACTACTTGCTCCGCCATTACTCGTTCCGACACCATTTGTTCCTTTCATTCTATTAACCCCTGGTCCGTAGACCTCACACTTCACTGTGCTATGACCATTTATTTTACACTTGTTGCAAAATTTGGTGCAGAACCCCGAGTGATACTTTTCACACCTTTGGCATAGCTGCTTCTGATAGTTGTTGTTGTTGCGGTTATTATTGTTGTTGGGATGATTGTTGTAGTTGCTGTTGTTGTTGTTGTTGTTGTTGTTGTTGTTGTTGTTGTTGGGCCGTTTGTTGTAGTTGCGATTGATGTTGCGATTGTTGGGATAATTGTTGCGATTTTTGTTGTAATTGCTGTTGTTGTATTGGTGATTCTTATCACCGTTTTCCTCCCACTTTCTTTTGACTTGCTTCACATTGGCCTCTTCAGCAGTCTGTTCTTTAATTCTTTCTTCAATGTGGTTCACTAGTTTGTGAGCCATTCTACATGCCTGTTGTATGGAGGCGGGCTCGTGTGAACTTATATCTTCTTGGATTCTTTCCGGTAATCCTTTCACAAACGCGTCGATCTTCTCTTCCTCATCTTCGAATGCTCCCGGACACAATAGGCACAATTCTGTGAATCGTCTTTCGTACGTGGTAATATCAAATCCTTGGGTTCGTAACCCTCTAAGTTCTGTCTTGAGCTTATTGACCTCAGTTCTGGGACGGTACTTCTCGTTCATCAAGTGCTTGAATGCTGACCACGGTAGTGCATACGCATCGTCTTGTCCCACTTGCTCTAGATAGGTATTCCACCATGTTAACGCAGAACCTGTGAAGGTATGCGTAGCGTACTTCACTTTGTCCTCTTCAATACACTTACTTATGGCAAACACCGATTCGACCTTCTCGGTCCACCATTTCAATTCGATCGGTCCTTCGGTTCCATCAAATTCCAAAGGTTTGCAGGCAGTGAATTCTTTGTAGGTGCATTCTACACGATTTCCTGTACTGCTAGATCCAAGGTTATTGTTGGTATGTAGCGCAGCCTGTACTGCGGCTATGTTTGAAGCTAGAAAAGTACGGAATTCCTCTTCATTCATATTCACGGTGTGCCATATCCTTCAAAATAGTCAAATGGAACAAGTTAATCATACAGAATATTAAGAGTAGTTAATAGTATTTCGTAGCATAATATGAACTCATTTATAAAAGCTTTTTCTTCATATTAGCGTTTTATAAGTTTAAATTCGGGTAGTACCTACCCGTTAAGTTCATACTTAGTAGCTAATATACAATTCAACTACTACAATTCTATATGAAAAACTGATTATAATAATATTTCGCGTTCAAACTTTTACACAATATTTTACAAACTTACAATACCGCTTATTTTACATATAGCATGAAATATAGCACACAATAAATTTGATACAAGATGGTTGTGAAGATAATTCTAGCTAGTACACAAGTCGTTCAGCAAAGGCAATAAAGACACGTAATTCATACGTCCAGAAACAAGTCATGCATTCTGGTTTTACTAGGATTACTTCCCATCCTTGGTCTTGTGGAACATAACCGTTATGGCCGTTGATAAGACAGCGTGTTGTAACGTCGTCAAAGGGACGAGGGTTACGTAATGTCCAACAGTCCCGTAACAATCTAAAAACCTCATTTCTTACCCCAATTACCGACTCCGTCACTTGTGGGAACGTTTTGTTTAATAGTTGTAGCCCGATGTTCTTGTTCTCACTTTGGTGAGAAGCGAACATTACTAATCCGTAAGCATAACATGCTTCTTTATGTTGCATGTTAGCCGCTTTTTCTAAATCACGAAGTCCAATATTCGGATATATTGAGTCAAAATAATTTCTTAACCCATTGCGTAAAATAGCATTTGGGTTCCCCGCAATATATGCGTCAAAGTAAACACATCGTAACTTATGGATTTCCCAATGTGATATCCCCCATCTTTCGAACGAAAGCCTTTTATAAACCAAGGCATTCTTGGAACGTTCTTCGAATGTCTTACAAACTGATCTCGCCTTAAATAGTTGTGCCGAAGAATTCTGACCGACTCTAGACAATATTTCATCAATCATGTCTCCGGGTAGGTCTCTTAAAATATTGGGTTGTCTATCCATTTTGTGTTTTTATACTGTAAAATAGACAAGAGTTAGATTCATAAAAAAAATACTTATTAATACAAGCAATTTTTACATATATCATAAAGCATAAGCACACTATATTACATATATTACACCACACGAATACAACTATCTTATTCCGACTCGCTTGTTTCTTCTTCTTCAGTTTTGGTTCATTTTGCCAAGTTTCTAGGGATATATGATGTTCTCCTAATACGAGCCGTCGTTTTCCACTTTGGTTTAGAAAAACCTGGTGGTTTAGAGGTTCCCGGGTCATTGTTACAACTTAAGGACTTCGGGGGTTGACGATACATATAAAGTTCATCGGGGTTGGAATTAGATTTCTCTATTTTTATGCCCTTTCCCTTATTATTTTCTTTTGCCTTTTTAAATTCAGTTGGGGTAATTTCTATAACATCATCGGAATTCTCGTCGGAATCTGATTCATCGGAGAATTGGTAATCCTCCCAATATTTTGCTTCCTTGGCGGAAACACCATTGACCATAATTAACCTTGGTCGGTTGGTTGAGGATTTTCTTTTACTTAACCGTTTTATTATTTGCCCCACCGGTTCTATTTCTTCATCCGGTTCCGATTCTTCTTCCGGTTTCGATACTTCTTCCGGTTCCGACTCTTCTTCCGGTTCCTCTTCGGGAACTTGTGAATCAGTCCACGAATCATTCCAATTTACATTTGACTCTTCATTATTATTAGGTGAGTCAATGAGACTTGTTCTAGAGGTAGACATTTATCACATAATATCAAACGCGTTAAGAGATTAATATATCACATAATATTCACATGTTAAAAATATATAGTTTCCAACAAAATTTGTTAAGCAATCATTTTTCAAGTAAACACGGTCGAAGTCCAGACTCACTAATGCATCCTAACAAACTCGATTAGACACACTAATGCAAAATTCTGGTTCTCTAAGACCAACGCTCGGATACCAACTGAAATGTCCCGTTCTTATTGATTAAAAACGTTCCATATTAATTGATTTCGTTGCGAGGTTTTGACCTCTATATGAGACGTTTTTCAAAGACTGCATTCATTTTAAAACAAACCATAACCTTTATTTCATCAATAAAGGTTTAAAAAGCTTTACGTAGATTATCAAATAATGATAATCTAAAATATCCTATTTACACACGACCATTACATAATGGTTTACAATACAAATATGTTACAACAAAATAAGTTTCTTGAATGCAGTTTTTACACAATATCATACAAGCATGGACTCCAAATCTCGTCCTTATTTAAGTATGCGACAGCGGAAGCTCTTAATAATCACCTGAGAATAAACATGCTTAAAACGTCAACAAAAATGTTGGTGAGTTAAAGGTTTAACCTATATATATCAAATCATAACAATAGACCACAAGATTTCATATTTCAATACACATCCCATACATAGAGATAAAAATCATTCATATGGTGAACACCTGGTAACCGACATTAACAAGATGCATATATATAAGAATATCCCCATCATTCTGGGACACCCTTCGGATATGATATAAATTTCGAAGTACTAAAGCATCCGGTACTTTGGATGGGGTTTGTTAGGCCCAATAGATCTATCTTTAGGATTCGCGTCAATTAGGGTGTCTGTTCCCTAATTCTTAGATTACCAGACTTAATAAAAAGGGGCATATTCGATTTCGATAATTCAACCATAGAATGTAGTTTCACGTACTTGTGTCTATTTTGTAAATCATTTATAAAACCTGCATGTATTCTCATCCCAAAAATATTAGATTTTAAAAGTGGGACTATAACTCACTTTCACAGATTTTTACTTCGTCGGGAAGTAAGACTTGGCCACTGGTTGATTCATGAACCTATAACAATATATACATATATATCAAAGTATGTTCAAAATATATTTACAACACTTTTAATATATTTTAATGTTTTAAGTTTATTAAGTCATGCGTCCTCGTTAGTAACCTACAACTAGTTGTCCACAGTTAGATGTACAGAAATAAATCGATAAATATTATCTTGAATCAATCCACGACCCAGTGTATACGTATCTCAGTATTGATCATAACTCAAACTATATATATTTTGGAATCAACCTCAACCCTGTATAGCTAACTCCAACATTCACATATAGAATGTCTATGGTTGTTCCGAAATATATATAGATGTGACGACATGATAGGTCAAAACATTGTATACGTGTCTATGGTATCTCAAGATTACATAATATACAATACAAGTTGATTAAGTTATGGTTGGAATAGATTTGTTACCAATTTTCACGTAGCTAAAATGAGAAAAATTATCCAATCTTGTTTTACCCATAACTTCTTCATTTTAAATCCGTTTTGAGTGAATCAAATTGCTATGGTTTCATATTGAACTCTATTTTATGAATCTAAACAGAAAAAGTATAGGTTTATAGTCGGAAAAATAAGTTACAAGTCGTTTTTGTAAAGGTAGTCATTTCAGTCGAATGAACGACGTCTAGATGACCATTTTAGAAAACATACTTCCACTTTGAGTTTAACCATAATTTTTGGATATAGTTTCATGTTCATAATAAAAATCATTTTCTCAGAATAACAACTTTTAAATCAAATTTTATCATAGTTTTTAATTAACTAACCCAAAACAGCCCGCGGTGTTACTACGACGGCGTAAATCCGGTTTTACGGTGTTTTTCGTGTTTCCAGGTTTTAAATCATTAAGTTAGCATATCATATAGATATAGAACATGTGTTTAGTTGATTTTAAAAGTCAAGTTAGAAGGATTAACTTTTGTTTGCTAACAAGTTTAGAATTAACTAAACTATGTTCTAGTGATTACAAGTTTAAACCTTCGAATAAGATAGCTTTATATGTATGAATCAAATGATGTTATGAACATCATTACTACATTAAGTTCCTTGGATAAACCTACTGGAAATGAGAAAAATGGATCTAGTTTCAACGGATGCTTGGATGGTTCGAAGTTCTTGAAGCAGAATCATGACACGAAAACAAGTTCAAGTAAGATCATCACTTGAAATAAGATTGTTATAGTTATAGAAATTGAACCAAAGTTTGAATATGATTATTACCTTGTATTAGAATGATAACCTACTGTGAGAAACAAAGATTTCTTGAGGTTGGATGATCACCTTACAAGATTGGAAGTGAGCTAGCAAACTTGAAAGTATTCTTGATTTTATGTAACTAGAACTTGTAGAATTTATGAAGAACACTTAGAACTTGAAGATAGAACTTGAGAGAGATCAATTAGATGAAGAAAATTGAAGAATGAAAGTGTTTGTAGGTGTTTTTAGTCGTTGGTGTATGGATTAGATATAAAGGATATGTAATTTTGTTTTCATGTAAATAAGTCATGAATGATTACTCATATTTTTGTAATTTTATGAGATATTTCATGCTAGTTGCCAAATGATGGTTCCCACATATGTTAGGTGACTCACATGGGCTGCTAAGAGCTGATCATTGGAGTGTATATACCAATAGTACATATATCTAAAAGCTGTGTATCGTACGAGTACGAATACGGGTGCATACGAGTAGAATTGTTGATGAAACTGAACAAGGATGTAATTGTAAGCATTTTTGTTAAGTAGAAGTATTTTGATAAGTGTATTGAAGTCTTTCAAAAGTGTATAAATACATATTAAAACGCTACATGTATATACATTTTAACTGAGTCGTTACGTCATCGTTAGTCGTTACATGTAAGTGTTGTTTTGAAACCTTTAGGTTAACGATCTTGTTAAATGTTGTTAACCCAATGTTTATAATATCAAATGAGATTTTAAATTATTATATTATCATGATATTATCATGTATGAATATCTCTTAATATGATATACATACATTAAATGTCTTTACAACGATAATCGTTACATATATGTCTCGTTTAAAAATCATTAAGTTAGTAGTCTTGTTTTTACATATGTAGTTCATTGTTAATATACTTAATGATATGTTTACTTATCATAGTATCATGTTAACTATATATATATCCATATATATGTCATCATATAGTTTTTACAAGTTTTAACGTTCGTGAATCACCGGTCAACTTGGGTGGTCAATTGTCTATATGAAACATATTTCAATTAATCAAGTCTTAACAAGTTTGATTGCTTAACATGTTGGAAACATTTAATCATGTAAATATCAATCTCAATTAATATATATAAACATGGAAAAGTTCGGGTCACTACATAAACCAAGGTTTACTACTTTGTTAACAATTACACCAATTACCCTTGAATGTAATCCACCCCTGTTTCAACAAGTCTATTAACTATTAATCCAGTTCCGTGTCCGATAAAATGAACAATTATTGGTATTTATAGATATCCCGCCCACCGTACCAAGTCAAGCGTATGTGGTTATATATAAATATGTCAAATTATAAGTCTATATATTAAATCAATGAGGTATCATTTAGTTAATATAAAGCCCATTAATAGCCCATAGTCTAATTTTTACAAGTGTCGTTCTTTTATCCAAACCCCAATTATGGTCCAAAGCCCAATTATCCAATTTTAATATTTAGCCCAACATCACGATTACTTCGGCATTAAATAAGCATAATAATAACTTAGCTACGAGACATTAATTTAAAAAGGTTGAACATAACTTACAATGATTAAAAATAGCGTAGCGTTACACGGACAGAATTTCGACTTACACCCTTATAGCATTCGCTAACATACCCTTATTATTAGAATTTAAAATTAAAATTAAAATTAAAATTATAATATATATATATATATATATATATATATATATATATATATATATATATATATATATATATATATATATATATATATATATATATATATATATTATACGAGTGAGATAGAGAGATAGATGGATGTAAGATCAACCAAAACTGCGAAATTTATAGGATGTCACCAGAAACTATTCACTATGCGATCGCATGGGATTTAGGCCTTCAGGCCATGCGATCGCATGGCCACTTTTTCCAGCTCATGTACTTTTATTTGCTTCTTTGCCGACGGTTTAATAAATAAATATAATATATAAATAATTTTAAGAATTATTTAAATATTATATTATATTTATGTGCATAGTTGACTTGTAATTTTTAGTCCGTTGCGTCGAGCGTTGAGAGTTGACTCTGGTCTCGGTTCTGGATTTTTGAACGTCCTTGCGTACAATTTAATATCTTGTACTTTGCGTTTTGCGTCTTGTACTCTTGTAATTTCGAGACGTTTCTCATCAATAATTTGAACCACTTTGATTGTACTTTGTATTTTTTTAGCTTTTTGATCATTTGCGTCTTCAATTCGTCGAATCTGTCTTTTGTTTTCACCTTTTATTATTTAAACGAATATCACTTGTAAATAGAACAATTGCAACTAAAAGCTTGTCTTTCTTGAGGGATAATGTTATGAAATATATGCTCATTTTTAGTATTATCAAATATTCCCACACTTGAGCATTGCTTGTCCTCAAGCAATATAGTCTTGAAATAAAAATACTAGAATCACTTCTTTATTCTTCACACTTTGTACATCAGTGATTTCTATACGGCGGTATGAACAATGGTAGTAACGTTGTGGTTTACAGTCCCAATGACTATGAAAATTTAGATCCTTAAGGAAATTGGATCTTTTATGAAAACATTTGATCTTTTGAAAATTAAATCTAGCTTTTACCCTAGATAAGTTTTCCGGAATAACCCTTCACCGGTGTTTGCAAATTGTTTTTGTGGGATTGGTGGGTTTCAGATTTGAAAATTTTAGCTCAAAACTTACGGTTTTGTGTCACCCACTTGCTAACCTTGTATTAGGAACGCAACACGTCCAGTATACTTGCTCAGTATATTACCTTTCGGTAAACTACCGTCCGATTGTAAAGGAAAGCGTTGAACAAGCAACTGTTAAGGCAATGTCCCCTGACATGCTTTTAATTATGGTCTATAACGTGTCGGATGCAATTACTATCCTTTGTAGGAGCAATAGTAAAGCTCACCCTTATGATTTTTTGGTCTGGCACAAGGTCCTGTCTTCGACCATGCTATGCAACCACCGTTCTTACGGTTGACACCCGATTTGGTTCAGGTGACCTAATGAATTCCAGGTGAATTCCTTGGATTTTACGTTCAATGGTAATGAACGCATTGAAAAATAGGGGTTTCAGAAAACAAATCGGTTTGTAATTTTGATCAAAATATTTTCTCGTTCAAGCTCGAGTTTAGATATCATCGAATTCCATGAGTTTGAATTCTCAATCTTTAAAAATCAATCTCTAGGATTGAGTAATATCAGTCTTAAAAGCTGATTTTTGATCTTTAAGGAGATTATCCTTTCTGGGGATCTGATTCATTAGTCTTATCAAGCTAATTTGTACGGCGCCCTCCCCATTTTACGAGACAGATCCTCTCATGGTTAGGATAAGTCTGACCACTTGGCGACCCTGTTTGATGCTGAGGTCCGTGGATTTCCAGCTGATTTTCGAGAAAACTTTTCAAGGTTTTTCGTAGACTCTACAACTGGTCTGGACGACAACTTCCTGACCTAAATCAAGAAGCGCGTTTCTTTTTCGGAAGACTTTACTTCCTTTTAATGATGGAATTGATTCATCGTGTAGATCCATCTTTCTTTCAAATATAATACAGTTTTTCGGGTAAAACAGTTAATTTTGTCCAAAACAAAAGTATCTTCAATTATTTGTACACAAATATGTGATATATGTTCAAAATAACTTGGTAAATTTTTCCCACACTTGGCTTTTATTTTCCTTTTTATTGTCCTCTATTCCATTTTAAATGAATTCTAACATTTTGGTTTGTTGCTCAATTTATGTCCTTTCCGAGGTAACAATAATTTCGGTATTAACACCTAGTTTTATCGTTCATAAATATGTATAAACATGATTTTGAATTCATTTAATTGAAAATTCTGAAAATTTTTACTAGAATTGGGTAGTCAGTATATAAGACTAGGGCTGTTCTTTATTATCAGAGAGCACTAGATTCTAATACAACTACTGCGTTACTAGTATTTTTAATGGTAACCAAGTGTATAAGTTAAAATTTTAAAAATTCGAAAGAATTTAACCCCTTCCCACACTTAAGATCTTGCAATGCCCTCATTTGCAAGAAATCAGTAACAATTTTAAATTATTGAGGGTGATTAGCGTAGAAAAATGATTAAATTTTACCAAAGTTTCCAAACATATTGGTGTTTGTTTGCTGAATGATAAATGGTGCACATCATTTGTTCATTCCGTCTTGTTGTTACATCACATTTGTTTTTCATTTTGTTGTCAAAATCAGTAACTTTTGCTGAACTTAATGCCAGTATTTGAAAATGCGCTGTTTTACCCTGTTGTGTACATGAAATAAAATACATACAATACAAATATAAACATGCATGATAATTTGAAATGGGAATTAAAATCCCACTTTCAAATCAAATATGAAATATTAGTACAACAAATAAAAATATTAAACATTACAATAAAAGTATCAAAATATAATGTGTTTAAACATAAATAAATAGAAATAATAAAAAGATAAAAATCATAGAAATCACCAACAGGAACTATATCAATCTGGATAGGGGTTCCAGTTCATGTCGTCGTCCGGGTTCCATGGTTGGTGATAGGTGTACTGGTAGGCCTGGTTAGGGTCGTAGAGAGTATATGGTGGTCTCATCTCGGGCTGGTGTGGAGGATAGTAAGCGGGTCGGGTCGGTACGTAGTGATCCTGAGATGACAGCCGGCTCATGATCTGACGCTGATGATAGTCCCATCTATCATGCTGTCGTTGCCTGGAATGCTCGTAATCATTCCGGGCTTGCCACTGCTCCATCCGACTAAATCTCTCCCTGTTTGTCATATCTACCTCATCTACACGCTGGTAGACGTCAGTCATAGCCTCCCTAATGACATCCCTAATGTCATCCGCTTTCTCCATTTCCTCATCTGAACCTCTCTCTAACTGTGGATGACGACCTTCATACCTGGTTTCATCTGCTCTTTAATACCTTAGCACCCTGATAGACCTTCAATCCTAAAGGCTCAACCTGTTCCCTACATTCCAAAAGTGGACCCCCTTGGTCCCTATCTACACCCAAATACTCTCCAATGAGAGTAATAAAAATACCTCTTCCTATTATTCCTCCTTCCTGTATTCCTTCTACCATCTTAGACAAATAAAAACCAACACAGTAAGGGATATTAACAAAGCCTCTTGGGTCTCGAATATACTTTAGGTAAAATAAATCATGTAAGGTCATTTTCTCCTTGTTGTGACCTCTCTGTGTAATCGAGTTAGCCAAAAATCTATGAATTATACGAAGCTCGGCTTTGTTAATATGTAAGTAGGAGTGTTTTCCTTCCAGTGTAAAAACATTATAATCTGACATACGCCTCCAGACGGCGTTCGCGTCAAAATTCCTATCTACCCTTTCACCACGATAAATCAAATTCATACAATCGGGTAGTAGTAATTCACCAGGAGTATATATCTGCAAAGCCCTGGCCATGTCCAGCATGGACATCCTGTACATCCTACGGCCAAGTATAAATCTCAGAAAACTTTTATCATCTAATCTATCTGCATCTGCATTTAACGCTATAGTACTCAAAAGCTCAATACACCATTCCTTATATACAGGTCTACGAATGGTGAATAGACGTTCTCAATCATGAAAAGAAGAGCTGTCATACCTTTGGATCAAATGCTGTCTAACTGAGTTAGCAAGTTGGACCCTTTCCAAAGGCTCCCAATCGATTACCCTTGGCACTTCTACATTTTTCGGTATCAGTTTGAATTTGTTACTTTGATATGTTGGGTAATCTCTCTAGCTTCTATCGAATCTCAGATTAGGATGCAACGTGTGTTCAGGAATCGTTGGGTATTCTACTGGCGGATGCATCAGAAATACTATGAAGGCATCAACAAATTGTAGCCGATCATAATAAGGTACTTGTTGATCTAGTTGATGTTGTTGTTCCTGTTGTGGTTCTTGTTCGGGTTCTGGCTCGTATTGCGGCTCATATTCTGGTTCAGGTTCTGGTTGTGGTTGTCTAGATGATGATGATGCACCTCTAGTTTCAGTATATTTCTGCAAAACACGTTAAACACAAAATTTGTGCATCCAAATATGCATTAGTGTTAGCAAAATAATAACTTAAAACAATCATAATGACATGTTTAATCAAAATTAAACTTATGCTCATTTTCACAATTTTATCAATTCTACACTTTTTCAAATAAGCATATATGAAAATGTATACAAAGTTCATAAGCATTTAACTAAAATAACATGTCAAAATAGTCATTACTAGCAGTTAAACAAGTCTCAAATGGCATTTACATCAATTTAATAAAGTTCATGAATTTTAGACTTAAAAAGTCCACTTTAATTCTCAAAAATTATGTTTAGGATCAAAGTTTGGATCATTTAGCTACCTAAACATGTTACATTACTTAATTTAGCAATAATTCATGACAAAAATCGGCCATAACCTGTTTATATCAAAAAGCCCCAAATTGCTCAAGAACACAAACCCTAGATTTCTAAAAATTTTGAAGTTTTTGGCTTCAAATCATGTTAAATAGCATCAATCTAGGTTATACATGCATAATATACTAACAATTTAACTCTAATTACACTAGAATTTAACAAAATCAAATTAGGTAAAATATTGGTAAATATCACAAAAATTATGAATTTTAAGAGTTTAGGGTTGTAATTTTTACCTTCTTGTTGAAAAATCCGAACCTAGGCATGATTGTAGCGGATTGTAGGAAATTTGGTTGAATTTGGTGAAAAAAATGGCGATTTTAGGAGTGTATATGTGTGTATGTTCGTGTGTGTGTGGGTGTTTGAAGTGAGACAGAACACAGCTCGCTGGAGCTTTTGATCCTGGCCTGAATTCCAGCCTCATGCGATCGCATGAGGTTACAGGGTAAACCTCATGCGATCGCATGAGGTCCCCCACCCTTTTTTTTTTTTTTTTTTTTTTTTATAAAAACCTTATAACTTTTAAAACATAAATTAATAAAATTTTTAAAAATTTGTTTCTTTTTAGGAGTGAGGGTGTTTCGAATCGTTGTCCTAGTCCGTCCCTCGACAAAATTTTAAAATTTGTCAATTCAAAGCGTTGTTTTAAAAGCAAAGATTTTTGGGTTTTTAAATGTTTTTGGCATACTTTAATTCAATAAGATTAAAAATAATGATAATAAAAGTTCTCGTCCCTCCCTTGGGTAGAGCAATTTCGGTTCAACGACCTAGTATTCAACTCACGACGAATTTTAAAAATCAATTTTTTTAACTTAGTGAAATAAAGTAAATTTTTGTTTTTAAATTCACACCAAACTTAAATTTAAAATGCATAAAATTAAAAATTCATATTATTAAAATTTTTATACATACAAACTTTATATTAAAAATATTAATTTTTCAAATATTTACAAACTTAAATATATTGATTTAAAAAGTTTACAATAATAATTTAATATTAATATATTAATTTTAAAAACAAAGTAAAAATAAAAATTAAAAATATTTTTGGTCTTTTATCCCACTTTAATCAATCAAATATTATCAAAAATATACGCCCATCTTTTTGGTAAAGTAATTTCGGCTATATTACCTAGTTTTACTCCTGACGAATTTCTGAAATATTTTGGGTTGATTGATTAAAGATATTTATACCTTAAGAATAAACGGTAAATTTCGCAGTGATGTAATAAATTTTTGTATGATATCAATAATTTCAGTTACGCATACCTAATTTTATTGAATACCAATTTAATACTTTATTGCGAATGATTTAGCGTTTATTATCAAAAGGTTAAAAGCAATAAAATAAAAATAAAAACTGTACAAACTTACCTGTAAGAAAGAATTCTCAATGACCTGCTTTAGCCCACTCATAAGATAGTCGGACTAATTGGTTTTCCATAGCTACATAGGCATAACCTCGAGCATTCAACGATTTTTCTTCGAAACATATGAACGGTCCTTCTCTGCATAAAGTAACGAACTCGGTATTGGAATATGTCTGATTCGTCGATCATTTTCCTTCGTGTGACCATTTTCCGCATTTGTGACATCTTTCAAGGTGTCGTGCTCTTCTTTTCACTGCAGATTTTGATTTTCCTTTACCAAAATGTAACTTATTATGATCGTTCCTGAGTTCTTTTCTTACTCCGTCCAATTTGGCACTTATTACTGATACCAGGTCACTCGGGAGTGTGTCATTATTACGTTTAGTGATCAAAGCGTGTAGCATTAGACCATGGTTCAGATCAAAGGAATTCTTCATCTCGTAAAACTAAAAAAATAAAAATTCAGAATGGGGGAAGAAGACTAGTTCTTTAGGGTCTGCTAGGGAAAGACCATTCGGATTCCATTCTCGAGAACTACACGAAAACAGAATATCTAACTCTAACAGAAATACATATTACCCTAAAAAAGATTCAAATCTCCCCGTACTTAGTTAGCTGTGGTGTCGAAATTATGATTAACTTCGTTGTCAACTTCCATCGGACCATGTATGTAATGTTTAACTCTGTGACCATTAACTTTAAATTCAATCCCATTTGAATTTGTTAACTCTATTGTTCCGTATGGGAAAACTCTTTTGACTATAAATGGTCCAGACCATCTTGATTTCAATTTTCCAGGAAATAGCTTGAATCGTGAATTGAAAAGAAGAACTCTGTCTCCTTCTTTAAATTCTTTTGAACTTCTGATTCTTTTATCATGCCATTTCTTCGTTCTTTCCTTATAGATTAAGGAATTTTCATATGCCTCATGTCTTAATTCTTTTAATTCGTTTAGTTGACTTAACCATAGACGTCCAGCTTTATGTAAATCAAGATTACATGTCTTCAAAGCCCAAAATGCTTTGTGTTCAATTTTTACTGGAAGATGACATGCTTTTCTGTAAATGAGTCTAAAAGGTGTGGTTCCAATTGGAGTTTTGTAGGCTGTTCTAAAATCCCAGAGTGCATCCTCCAATTTCATGGACCATTCCTTCAGATTTGATCCTACGGTTTTCTCTAGAATACGTTTTAATGCTCGGTTGGTATTTTCAACTTGTCCACTTGTTTGTGGATGATAAGCGGTTGAGATTTTATGAGTTACTCCATATCTTTTGAGAACTTTCTTGATATGTCAGATCATGTTGAGATTGAGAGAAATGATAAGATAAAGAGAGATTCGGTATGTAAGAATGAGACTCGGTATTAGAGAGAATCGGTAATATTACATTCCACAGCTTCTAGAACTCGGTTACAATGCAATGGCTATTTACTTAGGACTACTTAAGTTCCTTATATAGCCCTCTTCTAAGGAACCTTCATTTAAGCTTATTTCACATTAACACTATACAACTTCGGGGTCCTAACAATCTCCCCCTTAGTGTTAAATGTGAACTTTACAACATAATCCTATTTTGTAATCTTGAGAGGTCCAAACGTTAGTTTCCATCGTGTGCCATCTGGTTTTGAAACTTCTACTTGATTTTCTGAAATTTGCTTAGAAGGTTTCCAGACACCCCACGCTTTTCTTGGATCTCCCTCATATAATGGATATTCATCCATTTCCTTGAAATATCTTCTCTTTCTCTGTCCACGAAGTATCTCAAACTGTCTTGTACGAACCCGGAGTTTCAGACGATCTCTTATATGCTTTATGAATTCTCCAAGACCCATTATCATATCAATGTCATGGAACTTGCTTTAATGAATCTTAAGATACTTCAGTGCAGCCTTAAGTGTTCCATCTGAATATTTGTTCAGCTCTTCAGTACGAATGAACACCTTTTCTTTTTGAGAATTTACAAAAACAAACCCTTCGGGTTCGAATTGCATTTGAAACATCCTCATATCCTTCAGTCCCTCTGTAAATTGATTCGGACACGTAATTCGAATCCTTTTCCTTTTTGCTTCGAGACCTATTTGAAAATCTTCACGTCTCATCAGGTCAATTGTCTCCATCATGTATCTTTTCACAGCTTCCAAAGCTTGAGCCTTAGCAAAAGGTCGAATGGTGATGATACTGAGGTAGTTGTAGATGTGAATGATGTCAAGCATATCTAGATTATGAAAATCTGTTTCAGTGAACTTGTACTCTTTCTCATCTTCTCTGATAACGTGGAACTGACTGATGACGTCTTTTTTTTCGCTTATCTCTACTCCGACTCGAATAATATTCAACACTTCTGAAATACGATATTTTCTTTGAAGCCACATATCATCTTCATCTTTGTTGATATGTTTCCTGCACATAAACTCATACCAATTCCTTTCACTTGCTGGAAGCAATCGTGAACCTATATAAGTAAACCTTTTACTCCTTGGTGATTCATTGATGCGGAAGATCTTGTAAGCATTTTCCTCGATGAATGTGTTTCGTAACGTTATAAAATCATGTTCTACTCCCAACAATAATCTTTGCTCCTGATTCTTAAAGAATATTCCATGGTTGTATTTGAATCTGGAATTCACTGTTTCACTTGATGTAGATGTACCAGAAGTTGAACTTTCATTAGCATTTGTTGGATTTGAACTCGATGAGGGTGTAGAATTTGATGAATGACCAGTAGGATTTGTTGCATCATCATTTGGAACATCATCATCTTCAATATGATCAAAGATCTCATCTTCATTTGGATTAACATAAAGATTGTCTTCATCGTCATCAGAAGAATCCATTTCATCATCACTTTCTATTACTGGTTCAAGATTCTCTTCATCTACAATCTCTACATCTTCCGGAATTGAAGATACTGATGATAACTTGCTTAGAATGACAAATCCATTGTCATCCATCTCTTCAAGATAGAAATCACTCAAGTTCAAATCCTCATCTACCAGTCCACTATCAACCTCATTATGAACAATTGGAATTATAACTTGCTCAGGCTCCTTATCATCAATTTCATCATGTGTAGTAACCATTTCTGATTCTATCTGAACTTGTTGAGCTTGTGAAGCTGATGAAGACCTTACACCACCACCCTTAGTTGAAATGTTTACCGTTAGATATTCTCCATCTACTCCTATCTCCCCCTCATGACTATTCTGAGGATCAGAATCGTCATGTTCATCATCACGGTGAGGACTCAACGGAGAAGAGCAGGAATTAAGTGGATATCGAACACGAGCATGAAACAATGCTTGAAGAAAAGTGCGTCGAAGAACATCTAGATTGACTCTAGAAAACATACGACTGAAATATTCTTGCTCCAAAGCATCATAGAAATGTGGTAAACGAGAGGGTGATGGTGGAAAAGTAACAATAGGAACACCAGCAGCAGCAACTGTTGAAGGCGATGTCGGTGGAAGTGTTTGAGTTGCCGTGAGGGCAGGTAAGGATGATTGTGCGGTATTATTCTTATATGTAGGGCTATACATACTACTAGTCAGATTCGTGATATCCCCTTCTGATGGAGGTTGGGTAACAACCGGAGTTGTCACCGGCGAAGTTTCTTTCGAAGCATCTGCCTCCATGACTTTGGTCTCATGGGACTCTGACAGAGTAGTAGAACTACCTGTCTGTTTAGTTCTCACAGAGATATTGCTATCCCCGACTCCTGAAATCATTGATATACCATGAGGTGGCACATCTCTTTCAGTTAAAGACTCTTCCTCCAGACCCTGAGATTCAGAATCCGGAAGAGAAGTGGTTTGAACCAATGGATCACTTTTATGAACCAAGGGAACAGTCTGCTGGAAGTCTGATAAATATCCTGAAGGATTGTCATGTTGACTCATTTCCATGAGACACGGCAGATCTTCCTCATCAAGATAAGCTGGACCTCGAGACCCTGTTGTACGTTGAGGCACAGGAGGATTTCCAGCCGATACGCAGGGTGCCTTTTCAAGATTTTTCAGCTCCCCTTCGGTCGTTCTGGACTTCAATGATTGAGTGTCCTCAATCGATTGAGTCAACGCAGACTTTACTGCAGAGGAAGACTTTACTTCCTTAGATGCCGAAGCATCTTGCTTTGTGGGATTAATTCTTAAGTCCTGTTTAGATTGGATGGGCTTAGTGGTCTTTTTACCATCCGTGCATTTAGATCTCTTGCCTACCGAAGCTTGCGCTTCATTTAGCGTAAGGCTTACTGTTATTATTGGATGTGATACGGAGATAGGTGAGGGTGACCTAATTGGCTCTAGGTCTTGGTCCGTATCACCAATGGTTGGAGTAACTGTTTGGCAGACGATGGGTGTCAAAGTCCTAGATCTAGTTACTCGTTGGGTTGGCGGAGTCTGAATCATCTCATCAGGCATGTATCGAGTTCTCTTAGGAGAATGTTCGGGAGATGATTCAGATGCTGTTGCTGAAGTGTCACTGCTTACTTCGGGTGTTGTGGAAAGGGTTGGTTCAATCCTAGTTGAACTAGGTTCCCTGATCCTCACGGGTTGAGCTTGGTGTGCTACCCTAGATCGTTTGAGGTTCACCCTAAGTGGAGGATTAGCTGGCCCGGGTGGTTGAACTACAGGTTCCTCTACAATCTCTGGGGCTGGAACCACGGCAGGTTCAACTTGTTCTTGTTGTACCAGGTTCGGAAGAGGTATTCCTACAACCTGAAAATAAGAACGCATTCTTACGTCCTGGGGTGTAGCTAGCCCCACTAGCCAATTTGGAATCGGCGCAGTGAATTGATTATCAAACACCATAGGGGTGTTCATCTTCAGCTCTCCAAACCTTTTCATCTGTAATCCATGTGTACCTGGTACAAAGATATTTGCATTTCTGCAAGCATTTATAGCATCATGGATAAAGATACAGAAAAACCTTTCGCAAGGGATATAAGCACCCCTTGGCTTTTCAACCTGTGCCTGAACCAAATTCCATATAAGTTCTGCATAATCAGGATTCTCTACTCTTGTGAATGAGTAGAAAAGTTTGAGCATCGGCACAGTTAAGCTATCAGATCCACTTCTTGTCATCAACAAGCATCTGTTGATGATTGAGAATATCACATACCACCTGGAGTGCAGATACTTCTTTTGAAACTTAGCAGGTGGAACATTAGTTGCTCCAACATATCCAAGAGCAAAGATTGAAGACATCATCTGCTGTGTGGCAGGAAAAGCAGGAGCATTCTGTACAAGAGGAAGTCTGAATATCCTCCTGAAGTCTGCTTTTGTGATACTCCTGAATCCTTGTACTCCCCTCAGCCTAAATTCAAATATGGCTGGTTCGCCCTGTGGATTAGTAGCATTTGGATGTGTGGCCTCCACAAATCTAATTGATCTGTTAAGAATATCCAAGTCTGTTTCTGGCACACTAACTGTGGAGCTCAGAGCAGGCCATAAAGTATGCCTCTCTAGAATTACAGTCCAATAATTGCAGGGAATATTGATTTCAGAATTGATAAAGTGATTATTCGCCATTTAGCTGTATACATAAGAAATAGAAGACCACAAAATGTTATCATAAAGCACATTTCTCTATTCTTATTTCCTTTGAAATCCTTTTTATATTTTTTAAATTTTATAATTTTTATGACTTTTCTAAGATATAAAAATCATTTATTCTAAATATGAACATATAATTGACAACCATGACATTCATATGATATTCATCTTAGTACAAAATCATCATGCAAAGTCAATTATATAACACAGGGAATCAGAACAACACTTAGTCAATTTCAGCACAATTCAAGCAGATTCGGTATTTATGAAAACTTTAGATTCTGTAACCAAATAAGCTTGAGTTTTCATATCAGAAAGATATAGAATAAACATGTTAAGTGTTTGAAGATAAAAATCAGAAAATTTCAAGGTACCAAATTTCAGACTCGGTATCAAGAAAGAAAACCAGATTCGGTATCTTCAAAAATTGACAGAAAGTCACTCAAACATGCATATTCTATCACATATCATGTAATTTCACAACCATGATCAATAAACCATTCAATTACAAGCATATTAACATGTTAATTGTGAAATGTCCCGTTCTTATTGATTAAAAAAGTTCCATATTAATTGATTTCGTTGCGAGGTTTTGACCTCTATATGAGACGTTTTTCAAATACTGCATTCATTTTAAAACAAACCATAACCTTTATTTCATCAATAAAGGTTTAAAAAGCTTTACTTAGATTATCAAATAATGATAATCTAAAATATCCTGTTTACACGCGACCATTACATAATGGTTTACAATACAAATATGTTACAACGAAATAAGTTTCTTGAATGCAGTTTTTACACAATATCATACAAGCATGAACTCCAAATCTCATCCTTATTTAAGTATGCGACAACGGAAGCTCTTAATAATCACCTGAGAATAAACATGCTTAAAACGTCAACAAACATATTGGTGAGTTATAGGTTTAACCTATATATTATCAAATCATAATAATAGATCACAAGATTTCATATTTCAATACATATCCCATACATAGAGATAAAAATCATTCATATGGTGAACACCTGGTAACCGACATTAACAAGATGCATATTTAAGAATATCCCCATCATTCCGGGACACCCTTCGGATATGATATAAATTTCGAAGTACTAAAGCATCCAGTACTTTGGATGGGGTTTGTTAGGCCCAATAGATCTATCTTTAGGATTCGCGTCAATTAGGGTGTTTGTTCCCTAATTCTTAGATTACCAGACTTAATAAAAAGGGGCATATTCAATTTCGATAATTCAACCATAGAATGTAGTTTCACGTACTTGTGTCTATTTTGTAAATCATTTATAAAACCTGCATGTATTCTCATCCCAAAAATATTAGATTTTAAAAGTGGGACTATAACTCACTTTAACAGATTTTTTTACTTCGTCGGGAAGTAAGACTTGGCCACTGGGCAATTCACGAACCTATAACAAATATGTACATATATATCAAAGTATGTTCAAAATATATTTACAACACTTTTAATACATTTTGATGTTTTAAGTTTATTAAGTCAGCTGTCCTCGTTAGTAACTTACAACTAGTTGTTCACAGTTAGATGTACAGAAATAAATCGATATATATTATCTTGAATCAATCCACGACCCAGTGTATACATATCTCAGTATTGATCACAACTCAAACTATATATATTTTGTAATCAACCTCAACCCTGTATAGCTAACTCCAACATTCACATATAGAGTGTCTATGGTTGTTCCGAAATATATATAGATGTGTCGACATGATAGGTCGAAACATTGTATACGTGTCTATGGTATCTCAAGATTACATAATATACAATACAAGTTGATTAAGTTATGGTTGGAATAGATTTGTTACCAATTTTCACGTAGCTAAAATGAGTAGTTTTTACCAATTTTGTTTTGCTCGCCATTTCTTCGTTTCTAATCCGTTTTGAGTGATTTAAGCGGCCACGGTTTCGTATTGAACTTGACTTTATGAAACTAAATAGAAAAGGTATAGGTTTATAGTCGGAAATACAAGTTACAAGTCGTTTTTGAAAGAGGTAGTCATTTCCGTCGAAAGAACGACATCTTGATGACTGTTTTGAAAAACATACTTTCACTTTGAGTTTAACCATGATTTTTGGCTATGGTTTCATGTTCATAAGAAAAATCATTTTCCCAGAAGTATAGCTTTTAAATCAAAGTTTTTCATAGTTTTTAATTATCCAAACCAAAACAGCCCCCGGTTGTAACTACGACGGCGTAAATCCGGTTTTATGGTGTTTATCGTGTTTCCGGGTTTTAAATCATTAAGTTAGCATATCATATAGATATAGATAATGTGTATAGTTGATTTTAAAAGTGTAGTTAGAAGGATTAACTTTATTTGTGAACAAGTTTAGAATTAACTAAACTATGTTCTAGTGATTACTAGTTTACCACTTCGAATATGATAGCTTTTTATGTATGAATCGAATGATGTTATGAACATCATTACTACCTTAAGTTCCTTGGATAAACCTACTGGAAAAGAGAAAAATGGATCTAGCTTCAACGGATCCTTGGATGGCTCGAAGTTATTGAAGCAGAATCATGACACGAAAACAAGTTCAAGTAAGATCATCACTTGAAATAAGATTGTTATAGTTATAGAAATTGAACCAAAGTTTGAATATGATTATTACCTTGTATTAGAATGATAACCTACTGTAATAAACAAAGATTTCTTGAGGTTGGATGATCACCTTACAAGATTGGAAGTGAGCTAGCAAACTTGAAAGTATTCTTGATTTTATGTAACTAGAACTTGTAGAATTTATGAAGAACACTTAGAACTTGAAGTTAGAACTTGAGAGAGATCAATTAGATGAAGAAAATTGAAGAATGAAAGTGTTTGTAGGTATTTTTGGTCGTTGGTGTATGGATTAGATATAAAGGATATGTAATTTTGTTTTCATGTAAATAAGTCATGAATGATTACTCATATTTTTGTAATTTTATGAGATATTTCATGCTAGTTGCCAAATGATGGTTCCCAAATGTGTTAGGTGACTCACATGGGCTGCTAAGAGCTAATCATTGGAGTGTATATACCAATAGTATATACATCTAAAAGCTGTGTATTGTACGAGTACGAATACGGGTGCATACGAGTAGAATTGTTGATGAAACTGAACGAGGATGTAATTGTAAGCATTTTTGTTAAGTAGAAGTATTTTGATAAGTGTCTTGAAGTCTTTCAAAAGTGTATTAATACATATTAAAACACTACATGTATATACATTTTAACTGAGTCGTTAAGTCATCGTTAGTCGTTACATGTAAGTGTTGTTTTGAGTCCTTTAGGTTAACGATCTTGTTAAATGTTGTTAACCCAAAATTTATAATATCAAATGAGATTTTAAATTATTATATTATCATGATATTATGATATATTAATATATCTTAATATGATATATACATTTAAATGTCGTTACAACGATAATCGTTACATATATGTCTCGTTTCGAAATCCTTAAGTTAGTAGTCTTGTTTTTACTTATGTAGTTCATTATTAATACACTTAACGATATATTTAATTATCATATTATCATGTTATATATAATATAACAATGTATTAATATGCTTCATATATATTTAGTAAGACGTGGTTAAAATGATAATCGTTATATGTATCGTTTCGAGTTTCATACGTCAATAGTCTCCTTTTTAAGTATATACCTTATTGTTACTATTTTTAATGAGATACTTGATGATCATTATATCATGTTAAACATATATATGTATTCATTTATGTATCATCATGTCATATACAACTTATAGCGTTCGTGAATCATTGGTCAAACTGGGTAATCAGACGTTTACAAAATTTCCATTTCAATTAACCAAGTCTTAACAAATTTGATTGCTTAAAAAGTTGGAAACATTTAATCATGTAAATATAGTTTTCATTAAACATATAATCATAGAAAGGTTCGGAAAAGTTCGGGTCACTACAGTACCTACCCGTTAAATAAATTTCGTCCCGAAATTTTAAGCGATTGGAGGTGTTGGCTCATCTTCTGGAAATAAGTGCGGGTACTTCTTCTTCATCTGATCTTCTCATTCCCAGGTGAACTCGGGTCCTCTACAAGCATTCCATCGAACCTTAACAATCGGTATCTTGTTTTGTTTAAGTCTCTTAACCTCACGATCCATTAATTCAACGGGTTCTTCAATGAATTGAAGTTTTTCATTGATTTGGATTTCGTCCAACGGAATAGTGAGATCTTCTTTAGAAAAATATTTCTTCAAATTCGAGACGTGGAAAGTGTTATGTACAGCCGCGAGTTGTTAAGGTAACTCAAGTCGGTAAGCTACTGGTCCGACACGATCAATAATCTTGAATGGTCCAATATACCTTGGATTTAATTTCCCTCGTTTACCAAATCGAACAAAACCTTTCCAAGGTGCAACCTTAAGCATGACCATCTCTCCAATTTCAAATTCTATATCTTTTCTTTTAATGTCAGCGTAGCTCTTTTGTCGACTTTGGGCGGTTTTCAACCGTTGTTGAATTTGGATGATCTTCTCAGTAGTTTCTTGTATTATCTCCGGACCCGTAATCTGTCTATCCCCCACTTCACTCCAACAAATCAGAGACCTGCACTTTCTACCATAAAGTGCTTCAAACGGAGCCATCTCAATGCTTGAATGGTAGCTATTGTTGTAGGAAAATTCTGCTAACGGTAGATGTCGATCCCAACTGTTTCCGAAATCAATAACACATGCTCGTAGCATGTCTTCAAGTGTTTGTATCATCCTTTCACTCTGACCATCAGTTTGTGGATGATAGGCAGTACTCATGTCTAGACGAGTTCCTAATGCTTGCTGTAATGTCTGCCAGAATCTTGAAATAAATCTGCCATCCCTATCAGAGATAATAGAGATTGGTATTCCATGTCTGAAGACGACTTCCTTCAAATACAGTCGTGCTAACTTCTCCATCTTGTCATCTTATCTTATTGGCAGGAAGTGTGCTGATTTGGTGAGACGATCAACTATTACCCAAATAGTATCAAAACCACTTGCAGTCCTTGGCAATTTAGTGATGAAATCTATGGTAATGTTTTCCCATTTCCATTCCGGGATTTCGGGTTGTTGAAGTAGACCTGATGGTTTTTGATGCTCCGCTTTGACCTTAGAACACATCAAACATTCCCCTACATATTTAGCAACATCGGCTTTCATACCTGTCCACCAAAAATGTTTCTTGAGATCCTTGTACATCTTCCCCGTTCCAGGATGTATTGAGTATCTGGTTTTATGAGCTTCTCTAAGTACCATTTCTCTCATATCTCCAAATTTTGGTACCCAAATCCTTTCAGCCCTATACCGGATTCCATCTTCCTGAATATTAAGATGCTTCTCTGATCCTTTGGGTATTTCATTCTTTAAATTTCCCTCTTTTAAAACTCCTTGTTGCGCCTCCTTTATTTGAGTAGTAAGGTTATTGTGAATCATTATATTCAAAGATTTTACTCGAATAGGTTCTCTGTCCTTTCTACTCAAGGCGTCGGCTACCACATTTGCCTTCCCCGGGTGGTAACGAATCTCAAAGCCGTAATCATTCAACAATTCAATCCACCTACGCTGCCTCATGTTCAGTTGTTTCTGATTAAATATGTGTTGAAGACTTTTGTGGTCGGTATATATAATACTTTTGACCCCATATAAGTAGTGCCTCCAAGTCTTTAATGAAGGTTTTTTTCGTATGCCCAAGAGACATATTAAATTAATGTGGCTAATATGTTATGATCCAAGTCGGGTCATACCCAATAACAAGCTTGCCGACACCTTAAACGTATTTGATCTTAACGATTGATTCATTAAACAAATACGCGACACTTAGATAATTTATATATTAATGAATTAATTATTTAAAGGTTTAAATAATTAGGTTGTGTTATATTTTATAAAAGGTTTATAAGATATATATATATATAAGTTACTAATCTATACTTAAGTTTATACAAGTTTATATATGTAAATACAAGTTATATATATATAATTCTTGATATAAAATAAGATAGTTAGTGGCAGATTTTGAGACTCCAAGAGAGCATCTCATGCTTGCTTTTGTTGCTCCCTATATACACAACTCCAAGGGGAATGTCTACACTTGAACCAAGCACACTTTGACTCATTTTCCTTTCAAAAAAACTGCAAACAGATTGCTCCTAGCTGCTGTTTCTGTCGTGGTCATTCAGCAGCAAAAGGGGGTTCAAAACCTTGGTTTTTCAAGTGATAATGAAGTGTCATTAAATCCTAACTAAAGTACTAGGTGTTGGTTATAAGTTTGGGGTATAATCTCTTGAGGTTTCATAGTTTTGAGACTCAATTCATCATCATCTTTTGACAAGCTGCTGTCCAGAATTTTGGGTGCAAATAAAAGGGTTTCAAGCTTGGTTAATTAGTTAGTTAAGTGTTTAAATCTTAACTAACTCAAAGGGTGGTGTTGGTGCATCAAAGGATTGGGTTTTACACACTTGTTCATCACCTTCATCATCACTTATTAACCTCCTAACTTGGAGAAGGTATAACCTCTAAACTACTTCTTTTGTAAGCATATCTTCAAGACTTGATATATTTATGGAATTTGTCTTTTAAAATGGTTAAATATAACATGAACTTTGCATGCTTCCGCTTACTTTAATCTTCATAAAATGGGTTTTATGAACTTTGTTAATATGTAGAACATGTTTATTCAAAAAGATTGTCGAATTCCATCAATGGTATCTAGAGCCAAGGTCTTTGAAATATGCTTCTTGTTTATGACTTTTAAATTCACTAATCTTACAATCTAGTAACATGCATGAAACTAGAATGTAAAAAATTTTGGATTTTGGGTGGGATTTAATTTTGGCCGAATTTTAGGGGTTCCAAAATGGGTTTGGAACTTCAAGTTTGGTCAAGTTTTGTTGTTAGTTGTTGTTCACAATCAAGCCTTGGCCTTGTGGTTACATGTGTGTATGATGTGGTTGTTTTATTCATTCTTATGGTTTGTAATATTAATTCATTCATTTGGTTTGTAATAATTTGTAATATTTATTCATTTGTAATTTATTTTATATTTGGTATGTAAAATAGATTAGGTTGTAATTTCATTTTCTAGAAAAATGTATTAGGATATATATTTTTGTAAAGAGAATGAAGAATGAAGATTCAAGATGAATGAAGAACACAAGATGGATGCAAGAGCTAGTGGGAGATTTGTAAATCTCCTACTTTGTCATAACCCTTAGAAGGTGACATTTGTTTTGGCTAAACAAATGTCTACCAAATTGGCTTGATTGTGAACTTGTTTGTTTTGCATGTTTATTGTGTTTGTATGCTTGGTTGATACAAGATAATCACATATTTACAACTTGCAAAATGACATTATAATTGGCTATAATTAAAACAACAAAAGGACACTAATAAATGGTTATTAAGGACATGATGTTAATGCATATAAAATGGTTATATCATGTAATTGGCTTTACTAATATGACATGAAAATTGGTTTTTCATAATGTACCATACACCAAATGCATGTTGGTGTATGGCAAATGTTTTCTTAAAATAGAATTTATGAAAACTTAAAATCCCTTAACTAAAACAAGGTAAGCAAGTTAAACGCCATCCTTTTGTGGGAACACTTGAACATAGTAGGGAACTCATAATGGGATAAAGGTCACCTAACCATTATGAACTAACTAATATGGTTAAGGTAAAATTCGCATACTTGTGGGATAAAGGTCACCTAACCACTTGTATGTTGATTTTACATGTTTACACAAGTAGGACGACTTGATTTGGGAATCATGAACTTAGGGTCACCGAAGCATGAGGAACAAATAGGCGTTGATGGGATAAATATGCCATGCAAAAGGATTGCATGATCCCATAATTTAGAAGTTGCAAAAGGATTGCAATTGTCATATAAATGACTACCTAGCTAAATCAAATAATGGGATAAAGGTCACCTAACCGAAATTTGATTTACCGTTGGATTCTAATATTTAATAAGACAATTAATTATAAAAGGGTGTTGTTTATTAAATTTAAAATCGATACTTAAATGAAATTTGTTAATTTTGTAGATGGCCGCAAATAACAACAACATGCAAAATGCACCACTTAACCTAAACAACCTATCATTAAGGTCTCTCCTCGAGAAAGACAAACTCAACCATACGAACTTTATGGATTGGTTCCGTAATCTTAGAATTGTCCTCAAACTTGAGGATAAAGCGTATGTGTTGGAGGACCCTATTCCCGACCAACCGAATGAGGAAGATCTAGAGGGCATGGCTTATTATGACAAGTATTGCGGCGATTCGGTGCAAGTCGCTTGCCTAATGCTTGGGACTATGATACCCGAACTCCAAAAGGATTTCGAACATCATAGTGCATATGACATGATTACGCAATTGAAGGATATGTTCCTTCAACAAGCACGTGTCGAGCGCTTCGAAACGGTTCGAGCGCTACATGCATGTCGTATGGATGACACCCAATACGTATCCTCTTATGTCCTCAAAATGAAAAGCCTCATTGATCGCGCAAACCGTCTTAACCTCAACATATCTAATGAGTTAGCCACCGATCTTATCCTAAACTCCTTGTCAAAGAGGTTTGATCAATTTGTAATTAATTACAATATGAATGGGATGGATAAGACCATTGGTGAACTTCATGGCATGTTAAGGACGGCCGAAACTAGCATGGGTAAAAGGACTTCACCCGTGCTAATGATCAATGATGGTGGGTCTAAAGGTAACAACACCTCTAAGCCTAAGGCAGCTAAGAGGAAAGGACCCGCTCATCAAGGCAAGGGAAAAGGGAAAATGGTAACCCCAACCAAAAACAAGAATAAGAAGCAAAAGGTTGCCGGACAAGCAAACCCCAAGGAAGACCCGTGCTTCGGTTGCGGTGAAGTGGGTCACTGGAAACGCAATTGCCCGGTCTACCTTAAGGAGTTGAAGGAAAAGAGGGATGCGGGGCAATCCTCAGGTAACATATATATGGTATATATAGAGCTAAGTATTACTTCATCTAATACATGGGTATTAGACACTGGATGTGGAACTCACATTTGCAATTCTTTGCAGGGGTTCAAAAGAAGTAGCAAGCAAACGGGAACATCAAGTCTCTTTATGGGTAATGGAGCCAAAGTGCAAGTGAAGGCTCAAGGAGACTTTGTATTAAAGCTTCCAAGTGGTTTGGAACTTATTTTGAACAATGTTTTGTATGCACCGGATTTATGTCGAAACATTATTTCAGTTTCCCGTTTAAAACAATGTGGTTTTTATCTTAATTTTGTTAATAATGATATCCATGTTTATTTAGATAATGTATTCTATTTTAAGGCTTCGCCTTCAAATGGAATTTATGAATTGGTTCATGATGATACATCATCTAGTAGCTCAATATACCATACTAGCACCAAGAAACTCAAAAGGGATTTGAGTGATTCTTACTTATGAAATTGTCGCCTTGGTCACATAAACAAGAACCGAATGCATACACTTCAAAAGAATGGACTCTTGAAATCAAATGAGATGGACTCGTTTGATGTGTGTGAATCTTGTTTACAAGGCAAAATGACTAAAGCACCTTTCAAAGGGACCTATGAAAGGGCTAAGGACTTATTGGGATTAATACATTCGGATGTATGTGGACCCTTTAAGCCCATAGCTAGGAATGGTGAAAGATACTTCGTTACTTTCATTGATGACTTCAGTCGTTTTGGATATGTCTACTTGTTAAGATATAAGGACGAAACTTTTGAAGCATTCAAAGAATATCAAAGCGAAGTACAAAATCAACTCAATAAGACAATCAAGGTACTTCGTACCGATAGAGGAGGTGAATACCTAAGCGATGCCTTCTAAGATCATCTTAGAAGTTGTGGAATTATCTCTCAACTCACTCCTCCTGGAACACCCCAACTGAATGGAGTTTCCGAAAGGAGGAACCGAACCCTAATGGATATGGTTCGATCTATGATGGCTAGAAGCTCGTTACCTCTATCATTTTGGGGTTATTGTCTATGCTCCGCGGCTCGTATTTTAAATATGGCCCCAACCAAGAAAGTGGAACGAACACCTCATGAGATGTGGTTTGGAAAACCTCAATCTCTATCATACTTAAAGGTATGGGGATGTGAAGCTTACCCTAAGCGTTACGTCCCTAATAAGTTGAATGCTCGATCCACAAAGTGTATCTTCATAGGATATCCCAAGAATGATATGAGATATTATTTCTATGATCCATCCGAGCAGAATGTATTTGTTGCTCGGAAGGCAGAATTCCTTGAAACTAAGTTCCTAATGGAAGGAAATAGTGAAAGGAAGATAGATCTTGAGGAGGTTCAAGATCAAGTAGATGATACACAATTGGTTGACACTAGCACTCAACATGAAAATGTTGAGAATGATCAAATGGATGATCAAAATACACAAGACGTTCGCAGATCTGGTAGGATTAGTAATCCTCCTGAGAGATATGGGTTTCTCATGGATGGTTGCTATGTGGTTGATTTGGATGAACCAATAAACTACCAAGATGCTTTAACAAGGATTGATAAAGATAAATGGCAGGAAGCCATGAACGCTGAGATGCAATCCATGTATGACAACTAAGTTTAGGAACTTGTTACACAACCTGCTGGCTCAAGGCTAGTTGATTGTAAATGGCTTTTCAAAATGAAAACCGACATACATGGAAACTTGGATATATATAAAGCTAGACTTGTAGCAAAAGGTTTCACTCAAACTCAAGGGGTTGACTATGATGAAACTTTTTCGCCAGTGGCAATGCTAAAGTCTATTAGGATATTACTTGCCATTGCTGCTCATTATGATTATGAAATATGGCAAATGGATGTCAAGACAGCTTTCCTAAATGGACATCTTGAGGAAGATGTCTATATGGTTCAGCCTGAGGGTTTTGTTGATCCGAAATATCCTAAAAAGGTATGCAAGTTAAAGAAGTCAATCTACGGATTGAAACAAGCATCTAGAATGTGGAATCATCGTTTTAATGAGGAGGCCAAGAAATTTGGCTTCATTAAAAATGGTGATGAAGCTTGTGTATACAAGAAAGCTAGTGGGAGCACTATCATGTTCCTTGTACTATATGTGGATGATATATTGTTATTTGGAAATGATATTCCGGCAATGCAAGGTGTTAAAACTTGGTTAAGCAAATGCTTCTCCATTAAGGATCTTGGAGAAGCACAATACGTTTTGGGGATTGGGATCTACAGGGATAGATCCAAGAAACTGATAGGTTTAAATCAAAGTGCATACATTGAAAAGATCTTGAAAAGGTTTAAGATGGAGAACTCTAAGAAAGGTTTGGTACCTATTCAAAAGGGAACACTTCTCAGTTCATCTCAGTGCCCCACCACGAAAGATGAACAGGAGAGAATGAAGAAAGTCCCATATGCTTCTGCCATTGGTGATGGAATTCAACATAACAACATGTTTATAATGTCAACATAATCACAAATCCATTTTATGATAGTAAAGTAAGCGGAAGCATGATGATTAATAAAACAAGTTTATGTGTTAAACCATTTTAATTGAATTCCATATAGTAATCAAGTTATGAAATAATGCTTACATATAACAAAGAAGGAAGAAGATTATACCTCCTCCAAGATGAGTTAGGAGCTGAATTTGGACAGCAATATGGATGATAAAGATGATGGAATAAAGCCTCTAACTTGAAGCCTCAAGCAAGTAATACCCCAAGCTTTCAATCACCAACACCTTCCTTTATGTGGTTAGGATTTTTGGACACTTAATTAGCAAGATACCAAGCAAGAAACCCTCTCTATTTGCTCTCTAAATTTCGGCCAGAATCTGTCCCAAATGAATGCAAGAGTGTTTTGAACTTGTAAGTCTTGAGAATGAGTCAAATGCTTGGTATATGAACTCACATGCAACCTATGGAAGTGTGTTATTAAAAGTAACAAGATTCTAGCATGGAATGGACTTCTTGGAGCCCTCAAAAACGTCCTCCCATGTTTAGTATATAATAAGTTTTGTATTTTATAAAACTTGTTATATAATTCCATGTATTTGTTAAGTTACTTGCATTTTATAAACCATTTTATAAAATATAACACAACATAATTATTTAAACCTATAAATAATTAAATCCATATCATATATAAATTATCCAAATAATTTATCTCAAGTGATTATAATTTAGAAAACCCATTTTCTAAAATCTAAGTGTCGCGTACTTATTTAACGATCCATTCGTTAAGTTTAAATACATATAAGGTGTCGGTAAGCTTGTTATTGGGTATGACCCGACTTGGATCACAACACATTAGCCACATTAATTTAATATGTCTCTCGGGCATAAGAAAACCTTCAATTGGGTCAATCATGTATGCAATGATATGCACTAGACCGGATGTGTCATGCGCTCTTAGCCTGACAAGTAGATACCAGAATAACCCAGGAAACGGTCATTGGATTGCTGTTAAAAGTATATTGAAATACCTTAGGAGGACTAAGGATATGTTTCTGATATATGGGTCTGGTGAGGAGGAACTCGCTGTAAAAGGTTACGTGGATGCGAGTTTCCAAACTGATCGTGATGATTCTCGATCACAATCCGGTTATGTCTTCACATTAAATGGAGGTGCGGTCTCTTGGAAGAGTTCAAAACAGGATGTTGTTGCTCTATCCACTATAGAGTCGGAGTACATCGCCGCATCATTGGGAGCTCAGGAAGCTGCATGGATGAAGAAATTCATCGACGACTTAGGAGTAGTCCCTTCCATTCAGGACCCTCTTGAGATCTTTTGTGACAACGAGGGTGCGATTGCTCAAATCAAGGAACCTCGTGCTCATCAAAAGACCCGTCACATTGAGCGGAGATTCAACTACATAAGGGATGAAGTTGAAAAGGGAAAGATATGTATTCGCAAAGTTCACACAGATCTTAATATAGCGGATCCTCTCACGAAGCTCTTACATGGATCAAAACATGCAGGACATGTTTGTGCATTAGGGCTTCGATATTATAGTGATTGGTCATGATCTGTTTTAAGTATTGTAACGGAACAAAATTGTTCAAACTCATTAATATAATTATGGTTTAATTTATTTTGAGTTAAGTTCCTATTTTGCATATTTTATCCATGAATAAGCAATTATTCTAAATTCTGTAGTTGATCACATTTGTGGGAACAAGTGTGAGGTTTAGACTATTATGAACTTGGATTGGTATACATTCACGGACTAAATGTGGGGCAAGGTTGCAACCAAGGTTCATAGATATTTGTGGGATACAAATATTGGAAGACCCGCCCTCAAGATTTACTAAATGGAGCCTTTGTGGTTGATCACATGTAGTCTTGAGTAAAGGCGAATATCATTGTATCCTCTGACCTGAGATACATATTGGGTTCGGATATTTACCAAGTATTGTGCCTTGATTCGTTCCTTCGCTATTCTGAAATATGGTAGTTCATAAGGAAGAGCTCAGGTATAATACAAGGTATATATTTAGGACGTATGTAGTCAAGATGGAATTTGTCCCTCTTATTCGTTGAGAGTCAGATGTCTAAGGCCTGATAAAGTTAAATCTAGAAGAGAGTGATCACTCTGTGTCTCTTGGATTTAACATGACATCTAGGACGAAAGGTTATAATGAAAAGATTCACCTATTCATATTCGAGATGGGAACTCAAAGGGATGATGTTATTGAATGGCACAAAGTCATAACATATTGGGGGTGATGGACGGTCGTTAGGTGGTATCCGTCACTCGCATTAATTTCTTATGTTTCTCGTGCAAGTGGGAGATTGAAGGTTTTTTTCGTATGCCCAAGAGACATATTAAATTAATGTGGCTAATATGTTATGATCCAAGTCAGGTCATACCCAATAACAAGATTGCCGACACCTTAAACGTATTTGATCTTAACGATTGATTCATTAAACAAATACGCGACACTTGGATCTTAGAAAATCGGATTTCTAAGATGTTATCACTTGAGATAAATTACTTAGATAATTTATATATTAATGAATTAATTATTTAAAGGTTTAAATAATTAAGTTGTGTTATATTTTATAAAAGGTTTATAAGATATATATATATATAAGTTACTAATCTATACTTAAGTTTATACAAGTTTATATATGTAAATACAAGTTTTATATATATAATTCTTGATATAAAATAAGATAGTTAGTGGCAGATTTTGGGACTCCAAGAGAGCATCTCATGCTTGCTTTTGTTGCTCCCTATATACACAACTCCAAGGGGAATGTCTACACTTGAACCAAGCACACTTTGACTCATTTTCCTTTCAAAAAAACTGCAAACAGATTACTCCTAGCTGCTGTTTCTGTCGTGGTCATTCAGCAGCAAAAGGGGGTTCAAAACCTTGGTTTTTCAAGTGATAATGAAGTGTCATTAAATCCTAACTAAAGTACTAGGTGTTGGTTATAAGTTTGGGGTATAATCTCTTGAGGTTTCATAGTTTTGAGACTCAATTCATCATCATCTTTTGACAAGCTGCTGTCCAGAATTTTGGGTGCAAATAAAAGGGTTTCAAGCTTGGTTAATTAGTTAGTTAAGTGTTTAAATCTTAACTAACTCAAAGGGTGGTGTTGGTGCATCAAAGGATTGGGTTTTACACACTTGTTCATCACCTTCATCATCACTTATTAACCTCCTAACTTGGAGAAGGTATAACCTCTAAACTACTTCTTTTGTAAGCATATCTTCAAGACTTGATATATTTATGGAATTTGTCTTTTAAAATGGTTAAATATAACATGAACTTTGCATGCTTCCGCTTACTTTAATCTTCATAAAATGGGTTTTATGAACTTTGTTAATATGTAGAACATGTTTATTCAAAAAGATTGTCGAATTCCATCATTTAATGCAAAAACAACCGAGCCTAATTCCAAATCATGCGTCGCATAATTTTGCTCGTGTATCTTCAATTGTCTAGACGCATAAGCAATTACCTTCGTTCGTTGCATTAATACACAACCGAGACCTTGCTTTGAGGCGTCACAATATATCACAAAATCATCATTCCCTTCAGGCAATGACAATATAGGTGCCGTAGTTAGCTTTTTCTTCAATAACTGAAATGCCTTCTCTTGTTCATCCTTCCATTCAAATTTCTTCCCTTTATGCGTTAATGCAGTCAAGGGTTTTGCTATTTTGGAGAAATCTTGGATGAATCTCCTGTAGTAACCAACCAATCCTAAAAATTGACGTATATGCTTCGGAGTTTTTGGGGTTTCCCACTTTTCAACGGTTTCGATCTTTGCCGGGTCCACCTGGATACCTTCTTTGTTCACTATGTGACCGAGGAATTGAACTTCTTCCAACCAAAATGCACACTTTGAAAATTTAGCGTACAGTTTTTCTTTCCTCAATACTTCTAGCACTTTTCTCAAATGTTCTTCGTGCTCTTGATCATTATTTGAGTAAATAAGTATGTCATCAATGAAAACAATGACAAACTTGTCAAGATATGGCCCACACACTCGGTTCATAAGGTCCATGAACACAGCTGGTGCATTAGTCAATCCAAACGGCATAACCATAAACTCGTAATGACCATAACGCGTCCTAAAGCAGTTTTTGGAATATCATCCTCCTTTACTCGCATTTGATGATATCCAGAACATAAATCGATCTTCGAATAAACCGACGAGCCTTGTAGTTGATCAAATAAGTCATCAATTCTTAGCAGTGGATAACAGTTTTTGATGGTAAGTTTGTTCAACTCTCTGTAGTCAATACACAACCTAAATGTACCATCTTTCTTCTTGACAAACAAAACAGGAGCTCCCCATGGTGATGTGCTTGGTCGAATGAAATCACGTTCTAATAGTTCTTGCAGTTGGCTTTGCAGTTCTTTCATCTCGCTGGGTGCGAGTCTGTAAGGAGCATGAGCTATTGGTGCAGCTCCTGGTACAAGATCTATTTGAAATTCAACAGATCGATGTGGAGGTAGTCCCGGTAATTCTTTCGGAAATACATCGGGAAATTCTTTTGCGACAAAAACATCATTGATGCTCTTTTCTTCAGTTTGTACTTTCTCGACATGTGCTAGAACAGCATAGCAACCTTTTCTTATTAGTTTTTGTGCCTTCAAATTACTAATAAGATATAGCTTCGTGTTGCCCTTTTCTCCGTACACCATTAAGGGTTCTCCTTCTTCTCGTACAATGCGAATTGCATTTTTATAACATACGATCTCTGCTTTCACCTTCTTCAGCCAGTCCATGCCAACTATTACATCAAAACTCCCTAACTCTACTGGTATCAAATCAATCTTAAATATTTCGCTACCCAGTTTAATTTCTCGATTCCGGCATATATAATCTGCTGAAATTAATTTACCGTTTGCTAATTCGAGTAAAAATTTACTTTCCAACGGCGTCAATGGACAACTTAATTTAGCACAAAAATCTCTACTCATATAGCTTCTATCCGCACCCGAATCAAATAAAACGTAAGCAGATTTATTGTCAATAAGAAACGTACCCGTAACAAGCTCCGGGTCTTCCCGTGCCTCTGCCGCATTAATATTGAAAACTCTTCCGCGGCCTTGTCCATTCATGTTCTCCTGGTTCGGGCAATTTCTAATAATGTGGCCCGGTTTTCCACATTTATAACAAACTACATTGGCATAACTTGCTCCGACACTACTTGCTCCACCATTACTCGTTCCGACACCATTTGTTCCTTTCATTCTGTTAACCCCTAGTCCGTTGACCTCACACTTCACCGCGCTATGACCATTTCTTTTACATTTGTTGCAAAATTTGGTGCAGAACCCCGAGTGATACTTTTCACACCTTTGGCATAGCTGCTTCTGATTATTGTTGTTGTTGCGGTTGTTACTGTTGTTGGGATGATTGTTGTAGTTGCTGTTGTTGTTGTTGTTGTTGTTGGGCCGTTTGTTGTAGTTGCGATTGATGTTGCGATTGTTGGGATAGTTGTTGCGATTATTGTTGTAATTGCTGTTGTTGTTGTATTGGCGATTCTTATCACCGTTTTCCTCCCACTTTCTTTTGACTTGCTTCACATTGGCCTCTTCAGCCGCCTATTCTTTAATTCTTTCCTCAATCTGGTTCACTAGTTTCTGAGCCATTCTACATGCCTGTTGTATGGAGGCGGGCTCGTGTGAACTTATATCTTCTTGGATTCTTTCCGGTAATCCTACCACAAACGCGTCGATCTTCTCTTCCTCATCTTCGAACGCTCCCGGACACAATAGGCACAATTCTGTGAATCGTCTTTCATACGTGGTAATATCAAATCTTTGGGTTCGTAACCCTCTAAGTTCTGTCTTGAGCTTATTGACCTCGGTTCTGGGACGGTACTTCTCGTTCATCAAGTGCTTGAATGCTGACCACGGTAGTGCGTAAGCATCATCTTGTCCCACTTGCTCTAGATAGGTATTCCACCATGTTAACGCAGTACCTGTGAAGGTATGCGTAGCTTACTTCACTTTGTCCTCTTCAGTACACTTACTTATGGCAAACACCGATTCGACCTTCTCGGTCCACCGTTTCAATCAGATCGGTCCTTCGGTTCCATTAAATTCCAAAGGTTTGCAGGCAGTGAATTTTTTGTAGGTGCATCCTACATGATTTCATGTACTGCTAGATCCAAGGTTATTGTTGGTATGTAGCGCAGCCTGTACTGCAGCTATGTTTGAAGCAAGAAAGGCACGAAATTCCTCTTCGCTCATATTCAAGGTGTGTCGAGTAGTTGGTGCCATTTCCTTCAAAATAGTCAAATGAAACAAGTTAATCATACAGAATATTAAGAGTAATCAATAGTATCTCGTAGCATAATATGAACTCATTTATAAAAGCTTTTTCTTCATATTAGCATTTTATAAGTTTAAATTCGGGTAGTACCTACCCGTTAAGTTCATACTTAGTAGCTAATATACAATTCAACTACTACAATTCTATATGAAAAACTGATTATAATAATATTTCGCGTTCAAACTTTTACACAATATTTTACAAACTTACAATACCGCTTATTTTACATATAGCATGAAATATAGCACACAATAAATTTGATACAAGATGGTTGTTGTGACGACCCGAAAATTTCCGACTAAATTAAAACTTTATCTTTATATTATTCTGACACGATAAGCAATGTTTGTTAAGTTAAATCTCAAGGATTTTAAACTATGTTTATACATTCATTTAAACCTCGACCAAATTCCAATGATTCACGAACCATTAAATGAACATATATGAATATGTATGTATATGTTTATATGTTATAAATTGAAAATGTCAACAAAATATTTAAACGAATAATGCTTTATATGAACGTATTTGTTTCAATATGATTATCGACGAAATTAAAAAAAATTATTAAATGATTGAATTATCAGAAACATTGAATTATGATTACAAGTCTCTGTTGAGAGGTCCACTATGATTTGAGAAAATCTATTCCTCTTAACGATATTCAAAATAATTTGTAAAGCTATTTATAAATAAAAATAAAAAGTGTCATTTACGAAAGTTAGACAAAAGCTAGTGGAGAATTAGTTTCCATAATATTCTATTAATCTATTTTCAAACGTACAAAAACGTTTTCAGTTTAAAAAGAACTTTATTATTAAAACGTATATAACTTTTATAAATATCTTGAATCACTTTTGACAACTCATTACTTAACCAGTATAATAAATATAACGATATTTATATTTTATTTCATTAAATATATATAACGATTTAAATTAATATTATATATATTTATACGCGTATTATACATACATAGTTTTTATACTTTTACTATATTTTAACTTTACCTTTACTTTACTTTACTTTTACTTTTACTTTACTTTAACTTTAATAATTCACTTTAATAATTCATACTTTAATAATTTACTTTAATAATACATACTTTAATAATTCACTTTAATAATTCATACTTTAATAATTCACTTTAATAATTCATACTTTAATAATTCACTTTAATAATTCATACTTTAATAATTCACTTTAATAATTCATACTTTAATAATTCACTTTAATAATTCATACTTTAATAATTCACTTTAATAATTCATACTTTAATAATTCACTTTAATAATTCAAAAATCTATTATAAATAGAATACAATATGTTTCATTATTTCATAGAAACTTGAAAATATATTTCTCTAAACTCTCTCAACCGATATATATATATATATATATATATATATATATATATATATATATATATATATATATATATATATATATATATATATATATTTGCTCTGTATTATTTCAAGATATTATTAGTATACATAAAATATTACGACGGAGTGATGTCCGAGTGATTTCAAAATAGTTTTTTGAATGAGTCGAAGCTAAGGAAATTATGGGTTATAGCTATGGAGGTGATGGGTATGGTTCATGGGTATGCTCGTGAGGTCAATCTAATATTTATCATCTCCGTTGCGTCTATGTACTTTCCTGTAATATTGAATCTCAATATTGATACGTGAGCACTCATAACTTAACTTTTATATATCAATAGTGTATCCCTGACTAGTGCTCGAGTATATAGGATTATGCATGCTTGTACATTCGATATTGTCTTTAGATAGGTTTGTTGAATCCTGAATTAGATACATATGCTACTGAGATAGGGTATATGATATGCATGTCATTGGAAAGCTAGCGAAAAATTAAGAACTTTTCATTTAGATATCGAATGGTTTCGATAAACGGAATAGAAGTTATAGTCAACTGAATTTTAGTATTATTGTTAAAATGATTATTATTACTATCGTCGTTATTATTTTAATAGAAATATCATTGTTATTATAAAATATCATTATTACTATTATGTTAGTATTATCATTTTATCATAATAACATTTTTAGTAAATATAAATATTGTTATTTTTTTTATAGAATAATAATAATTATTATTAAAAAATAATACAACTTTTACTTATTATTATTATGATCAATATTATTTTATCAAATAAATAGGGGATACAAAGATATTTTTCACCACGCGTAATATAATTACATTAATAATACTTACCACTATAGTTTTACGATATTAAGTGAACTTTATAAATTTTACTACTTAAGATATATAAAAGTATATTTTATCATATATAAACGCTAATATAAATTTTTATTAATAAATGACTTTTATTATTATAAAATCTAATAAATATATTTAAATATATAAAATGACTATAGTTAAGTTATATAATAAACACGTATAAATTTTAGAAGTCATTTTGGGTCAAGTTGACTTTTGTTGACTTTTGCATATTAGTCTCGAGCATTAGGATTGTGGTACACTATGACTTGACCAAAAATTGTTAGACAAATATTGACCAACATATAAATATATATAATTAATATAGGTTTGTGAATCCAAGGCCAACCTTGCACTTGTTAAATGACGTTATATGTATTTTTACTACGAAATACAGTATGGTGAGTTTCATTGCTCCCTTTTTAAATGCTTTTGCATTATATATTTTTGGGCTGAGAATACATTCATATTTTATAACTATTTTACGAAATAGGCACAAGTACTAAAACTAATTCTACGTGGGTTTAAACCAGAAATATCCCCTTAGCTTGGTAACTATAACTACTGGTGTATGACTGGTAGGCGCGAATCCTAAAGATAGATCTATTGGGCCTGACAAACCCCATCCTGACTATGGGATGCTTTAGTACTTCGAGGTTATTTTAAACACACCTGATTTGGTGTACTTCAGAGGGTAAAACATGAATGTTAAGGCTTGTTACCGGGTGCCTACAACTTATAGAATACTTTTATACACTTGCGAGTGTACATATATTTATAAACGGAAATCTTGTGGTCTATTAATATATTGAAATGATTGTTTTGATAAACCTATGAACTCACCAACCTTTTGGTTGACACTTTAAAGCATGTTTATTCTCAGGTATTAAAGAAATCTTCCGCTGTGCATTAGCTCATTTTAAGGATATTACCTGGAGTCATTCATGACATACTTTGAAAGACGTTGCATTCGAGTCGTTGAGTTCATCAAGATTAATATTAAGTCAATTATAGTTGGATGTAATATGAAATGGTATGCATGCCGTCAATTTTTGATGTAAAGAAAGTTTGTCTTTTAAAAACGAATGCAATGTTTGTAAAACGTATCATATAGAGGTCAAATACCTCGCGATGTAATCAACTATTGTGAATCGTTTATAATGTATATGAACGGGTCCTTTCAGTTGGTATCAGAGCGGTGGTCTTAGCGAACCAGGTCTGCATTAGTGTGTCTAACTGATAGTCGTTAGGATGCATTAATGAGCCTGGACTTTGACCGTGTCTGCATGTCAAAAGTTTTGCTTATCATTTTTGTCGAAAATTTCCGGCTTATCATTCTTAGTCTAGACACGTCTTACTGCATTGATTGCATGAATAGTGTATAGACAAAATTCATATCTTAGCGTATCTGCTAATCCATATCTTAGCGTATCTGTTACTGTAAACTTTGCCTGACATATCCCGTAATTTCCTCCATAATCTACGAAATCTTTTGCTCTATATATATAGATATTCTATGTAATTAGAATACCACCCGATAGCCGAAAAATTATTTCATATCGAAAAATCCTTTATTCAATCGAACGAAATGGAATTCGTCATTAGTTCAAGTCCCTCGAATTTCGATATGGAATCCCACTCAAGCTCCGAAAGCAGTGTGACCGGAATGGATCAACCAATTAGCCATCATCTATTCTGGATGAATTGGGGATATGTTCGTAGCCTCCTCAATAATTGGAGACAAGAAGAAGGTGATCCCTTCCATCCACCACATTGCCCTCTTGGCGATGAACCTGAAGCACTTACCGGCGACCCTGTTCGAAACACCATTTTCTCTCATTTCCAGAGTATCTCGTCATGATTATATACTACACCAAATTCTAGATCTTATTTATCCGCTCGTCTGAACCGACAATCACCCAGGTGTAATAGAAGAAGTCAACGAGCTTCGCGCTCGGGTAGTGGCTTTGGAGAATATGGTGCAAAGGTTACAAACACCAGCAGCAGCACCAGCAATATAACAAGTACCACCATCAACAACATCAACAGTACCATTACCACCACCAACAACAACCGCATCGTAAACCTCAACTTCACAATCTGTCCCATGAGCATCGACGTCATACGCCCTGTAGATACTAAGGAATACCACAACGATGAAGTATTGATTCATAACTTCATTGGGAAAACATTCTACGACGATTATGTAATTTCTAAAGTTTATAAATTATCTATCCTAGCCTTAACCATAAATCAAGTGAGTTTAATTTAATATTAACTCATTAAATCTATATTACATCTGAAGAAATATACACATATATTTCCATAAAGACTGTAATAAAATTCTTTTGTACAAAATATTAATTGTGACATTTTTTTTAACGGGTAGGTAATACCCGAGAGATATATAAATTCACAATTAATATGTTACATTCTTCGAATCTGATTCAGCAAATCATCCATTATACTCCCTACTTTCACAACAATATACATTTTTTTATAGAAATCAAAACAACCATACTCATTCAAAAATCTAATTACATATTCTGATTTTGAAATCGCCGAATTCAATTCAAGTTATAACTGGTATCATCACTCTTAGATTCTTACATCTTTCAAAGCTATACTTTAACTTCAAAACTGTGTTAGAACATCGTATGTATATTAACGATTATAATCTGTGTTCAAGCCCTTCGAAATACCTGAAGACACTTCAAATAATCATCAATCGAGATGATGATCCAACCACATGTTATCCACAGTTATGTACCTGAAAAACTCTTGAAACCAAAGTCATAATTTAACATGTATCCATGTCAGACCTTTTGGCATTTACTAGCTAAAATAACTTTTCAATCACTTCTAAAAATAGACGGTTTTGTCACAGCTCCAGCAAACCAACTTCAATTGTTCATTCGAATAAGCCTTATTATAATGATTACCCCTTCATCATTATTACCGGGGAACTTTTCATATCTCGCCACATTAGCAGTAAACTTATTAACAACTTCATTGATCTTTGACTTTCTGAAAAATCGTTATATTTATCAAAACCCCATCATTTACTCATCTGCATCTTGTAACGAGAATTGCCATACGAATCATCGGAAATTAGCAATCAGTATTTTGAAATCTCGCAGCATGTCTACGCCAACAATTATATGTGTCTATCTTCTGGACTTATATACTTTGAATGTGAAGTTTCTGAAAAACACCCTAAACTGCAAACTAGTTCTCGAAATACTGATGAAGCAGCAAAAACTATAAACTGCGAACTAGTTCTCGAAATACTGATGAAGCAGCAAAAACTATAAATGACCTTAACAGTAAAAAGTTTGATGATAAAGAGTAGTGTGTTGGCAAAGCTCAGAAAAGAGAAGATTTGGTACTGAAAAATACGGATTGAGCAAACCATGAAGAAGGCTGTGGATAAATCACAAGGACGAAATCTACCTTCAAAGAATCCAAATGATTCCGTGTCTGCTGAAGTCATTATCGAATACCTTGCTCCTGACTCTAAACCCTTACGGACAATATTCTTCATCATCCTCTGATATTAGAAATTTTAAGATATCATCGTATCTTTCATTATAAATATCCTCCATATTTCTGAAGATATTTCCATAATTATTCTTATCTGAAATCATTTACCTCTTTGTGCTGTCTGTGTTACATCATAAAAGAAACTATTTTAGTTTCTAAATTCTGAAACTTTCGAATTTAAAATAGGAATATTTTTGAAGTAGTGTTGGGAACTGAAGCATGAACTAGTATAATATAATGACACTTGATCAACGTGATTATATTACAGTAAGTCATGCTGAGTTTCTAAATGGAACGTGATGATTCATAGATCATAACGTCATCATGTGCTATGTTACACAACTCTTGTATTCTATTTAATCTATAAAAATATCAAGAATATATTTTCTCGATGATTCGGTCTTTTCAGGGTATTCTGGTAAATTAACAAATCAAGATCGTGCCATTACCATTTCCTTCTTAGAACATTAACTATGTTCATTCTGAAATTTATATCTGCGAATACTGGACCATTACAAACGTTGCTTAATCGCAAGAAGAAGAAACGAAAGGACAAAACTCCGAAATAGAAATTGGAGTATAAATCGCAGCAAATAGAAGGGAGCATTAACTGTGGATGTCAATGATTATAGAAGACAAAAGTAGGGGCTTTGAAATATAAGGGAAGATATAAAACCCAACAACCACCCAAAAATTATAAACCGTATATATCGATGCATATAGCAGTATAAATACACGGAAGAACTAAAAACACTATAAAACCGAGAGTATAGTAGAAGTAAATAGATTCTTCCGGAGGCAGATGAAAAAGAAGAACGACAGATATGAAAGTGAGGAGTATATCGAGAATCAGTACTGGATGAAGCATATTGACAAATACTTTAAAATATGAGTTGAGGGAGAAAGAATAGAAGGTGTGAGTTGTAAGGAAATGAAGGAGGTGGATTTATAGTGAAATACCCGACAGAGAAATCAAGATGGATTATCGTATTAATTCGAAGAGAATCATAATCTCCTTAATCACCGAAGCATCAAAACCAACATAGATTACAAAGATTTTCTTTAAATTCAGATATCAATTGTGATGACGTCAAAAGATATGACGAATCACTATAATCTTATTTCCTTCATTTACGATAACTTCCCTCATACGCTTCGAGTAATCGAATTATTTTATCCATACTTCTTAGACATGATAAAACTTCATAATTGTCATAATAACATTCTCATTGTTAGCCATAACGACCTCTATCAAATTTCGGGGACGAAATTTCTTTAACGGGTAGGTACTGTGACGACCCGAAAATTTCCGACTAAATTTAAACTTTATCTTTATATTATTCTGACACGATAAGCAATGTTTGTTAAGTTAAATCTCAAGGATTTTAAACTATGTTTATACATTCATTTAAACCTCGACCAAATTCCCATGATTCACGAACCATTAAATGAACATATATGAATATGTATGTATATGTTTATATGTTATAAATTGAAAATGTCAACAAAATATTTAAACGAATAATGCTTTATATGAACGTATTTGTTTCAATATGATTATCGACGAAATTAAAAAAAATTATTAAATGATTGAATTATCAGAAACATTGAATTATGATTACAAGTCTCTGTTGAGAGGTCCACTATGATTTGAGAAAATCTATTCCTCTTAACGATATTCAAAATAATTTGTAAAGCTATTTATAAATAAAAATAAAAAGTGTCATTTACGAAAGTTAGACAAAAGCTAGTGGAGAATTAGTTTCCATAATATTCTATTAATCTATTTTCAAACGTACAAAAACGTTTTCAGTTTAAAAAGAACTTTATTATTAAAACGTATATAACTTTTATAAATATCTTGAATCACTTTTGACAACTCATTACTTAACCAGTATAATAAATATAACGATATTTATATTTTATTTCATTAAATATATATAACGATTTAAATTAATATTATATATATTTATACGCGTATTATACATACATAGTTTTTATACTTTTACTATATTTTAACTTTACCTTTACTTTACTTTACTTTTACTTTTACTTTACTTTAACTTTAATAATTTACTTTAATAATTCATACTTTAATAATTTACTTTAATAATACATACTTTAATAATTCAATTTAATAATTCATACTTTAATAATTCACTTTAATAATTCATACTTTAATAATTCACTTTAATAATTCATACTTTAATAATTCACTTTAATAATTCATACTTTAATAATTCACTTTAATAATTCATACTTTAATAATTCACTTTAATAATTCATACTTTAATAATTCACTTTAATAATTCAAAAATCTATTATAAATAGAATACAATATGTTTCATTATTTCATAGAAACTTGAAAATATATTTCTCTAAACTCTCTCAACCGATTTATATATATATATATATATATATATATATATATATATATATATATATATATATATATATATATATATATATATATATATATATATATATATATATTTGCTCTGTATTATTTCAAGATATTATTAGTATACATAAAATATTAAGACGGAGTGATGTCCGAGTGATTTCAAAATAGTTTTTTGAATGAGTCGAAGCTAAGCAAATTATGGGTTATAGCTATGGAGGTGATGTGTATGGTTCATGGGTATGCTCGTGAGGTCAATCTAATATTTATCATCTCCGTTGCGTCTATGTACTTTCCTGCAATATTGAATCTCAATATTGATACGTGAGCACTCATAACTTAACTTTTATATATCAATAGTGTATCCCTGACTAGTGCTCGAGTATATAGGATTATGCATGCTTGTACATTCGATATTGTCCTTAGATAGGTTTGTTGAATCCTGAATTAGATACATATGCTACTGAGATAGGGTATATGATATGCATGTCATTGGAAAGCTAGCGAAAAATTAAGAACTTTTCATTTAGATATCGAATGGTTTCGATAAACGGAATAGAAGTTATAGTCAACTGAATTTTAGTATTATTGTTAAAATGATTATTATTACTATCGTCGTTATTATTTTAATAGAAATATCATTGTTATTATAAAATATCATTATTACTATTATGTTAGTATTATCATTTTATCATAATAACATTTTTAGTAAATATAAATATTGTTATTTTTTTTATAGAATAATAATAATTATTATTAAAAAATAATACAACTTTTACTTATTATTATTATGATCAATATTATTTTATCAAATAAATAGGGGATACAAAGATATTTTTCACCACGCGTAATATAATTACATTAATAATACTTACCACTATAGTTTTACGATATTAAGTGAACTTTATAAATTTTACTACTTAAGATATATAAAAGTATATTTTATCATATATAAACGTTAATATAAATTTTTATTAATAAATGACTTTTATTATTATAAAATCTAATAAATATATTTAAATATATAAAATGACTATAGTTAAGTTATATAATAAACACGTATAAATTTTAGAAGTCATTTTGGGTCAAGTTGACTTTTATTAACTTTTGCATATTAGTCTCGAGCATTAGGATTGTGGTACACTATGACTTGACCAAAAATTGTTAGACAAATATTGACCAACATATAAATATATATAATTAATATAGGTTTGTGAATCCAAGGCCAACCTTGCACTTGTTAAATGACGTTATATGTATTTTTACTACGAAATACAGTATGGTGAGTTTCATTGCTCCCTTTTTAAATGCTTTTGCATTATATATTTTTGGGCTGAGAATACATGCATATTTTATAACTGTTTTACGAAATAGGCACAAGTACTAAAACTAATTCTACGTGGGTTTAAACCAGAAATATCCCCTTAGCTTGGTAACTATAACTACTGGTGTATGACTGGTAGGCGCGAATCCTAAAGATAGATCTATTGGGCCTGACAAACCCCATCCTGACTATGGGATGCTTTAGTACTTCGAGGTTATTTTAAACACACCTGATTTGGTGTACTTCAGAGGGTAAAACATGAACGTTAAGGCTTGTTACCGGGTGCCTACAACTTATAGAATACTTTTATACACTTGCGAGTGTACATATATTTATAAACGGAAATCTTGTGGTCTATTAATATATTGAAATGATTGTTTTGATAAACCTATGAACTCACCAACCTTTTGGTTGACACTTTAAAGCATGTTTATTCTCAGGTATTAAAGAAATCTTCCGCTGTGCATTAGCTCATTTTAAGGATATTACCTGGAGTCATTCATGACATACTTTGAAAGATGTTGCATTCGAGTCGTTAAGTTCATCAAGATTAATATTAAGTCAATTATAGTTGGATGTAATATGAAATGGTATGCATGCCGTCAATTTTTGATGTAAAGAAAGTTTGTCTTTTAAAAACGAATGCAATGTTTGTAAAACGTATCATATAGAGGTCAAATACCTCGCGATGTAATCAACTATTGTGAATCGTTTATAATGTATATGAACGGGTCCTTTCAGTTGTGAAGATAATTCTAGCTAGTACACAAGTCGTTCAGCAAAGGCAATAAAGACACGTAATTCATACGTCTAGAAACAAGTCATGCATTCTGGTTTTACTAGGACTACTTCCCATCCTTGGTCTTGTGGAACATAACCGTTATGACCGTTGATAAGACAGCGTGTTGTAACGTCGTCAAAGGGAGGAGGGTTACGTAATGTCCAACAGTCCTGTAATAATCTAAAAACCTCATTTCTTACCCCAATTACCGACTCCGTCACTTGTGGGAACGTTTTGTTTAATAGTTGTAGCCCGATTTTCTTGTTCTCACTTTGGTGAGAAGCGAACATTACTAACTCGTAAGCATAACATGCTTCTTTATGTTGCATGTTAGCCGCTTTTTCTAAATCACGAAGTCCTATATTCGGATATATTGAGTCAAAATAATTTCTTAACCCGTTGCGTAAAATAGCATTTGGGTTCCCCGCAATATATGCGTCAAAGTAAACACATCGTAACTTATGGATTTACCAATGTGATATCCCCCATCTTTCGAACAAAAGCCTTTTATAAACCAAGGCATTCTTGGAACGTTCTTCGAATGTCTTACAAACTGATCTCACCTTAAATAGTTGTGCCGAGGAATTCTGACCGACTCTAGACAAGATTTCATCAATCATGTCTCCGGGTAGGTCTCTTAAAATATTGGGTTGTCTATCCATTTTGTGTTTTTATACTGTAAAATAGACAAGAGTTAGATTCATAAAAAAAAATACTTATTAATACAAGCAATTTTTACATATATCATAAAGCATAAGCACACTATATTACATATATTACACCACACGAATACAAATATCTTATTCCGACTCGCTCGTTTCTTCTTCTTCTTCGGTTTTGGTTCGTTTTGCCAAGTTTCTAGGGATATATGATGTTCCCCTAATACGAGCCGTCGTTTTCCACATTGGTTTAGAAAAACCTGGTGGTTTAGAGGTTCCCGGGTTATTGTCACAACTTAAGAAATACGGGTGTTGACGATACATATAAAGTTCATCGGGTTTGGAATTAAATTTCTCCATTTTTATGCCCTTTCTCTTATTGTTCTCTTTTGCCTTATTAAATTGTGTTGGGGTAATTTCTATAACATCATCGGAATCCTTGTCGGGATCCAATTCATCGGAGAATTGGTAATCCTCCCAATACTTTGCTTCCTTGGCGGAAACACCATTGACCATAATTAACTTTGGTCGGTTGGTTGAGGATTTTCTTCTACTTAACCGTTTTATTATTTCCCCCACTGGTTCTATTTCTTCTTCCGGTTCCGACTCTTCTTCCGGTTCCGACTCTTCTTCCGGTTCCTCTTCGGGAACTTGTGAATCAGTCCACGAATCATTCCAATTTACATTTGACTCTTCATTATTATTAGGTGAGTCAATGGGACTTGTTCTAGAGGTAGACATCTATCACATAATATCAAACACGTTAAGAGATTAATATATCACATAATATTCACATGTTAAAAATATATAGTTTCCAACAAAATTTGTTAAGCAATCATTTTTCAAGTAAACACGGTCGAAGTCCAGACTCACTAATGCATCCTAACAAACTCGATAAGACACACTAATGCAAAATTCTGGTTCTCTAAGACCAACGCTCGGATACCAACTGAAATGTCCCGTTCTTATTGATTAAAAACGTTCCATATTAATTGATTTCGTTGCGAGGTTTTGACCTCTATATGAGACATTTTTCAAAGACTGCATTCATTTTAAAACAAACCATAACCTTTATTTCATCAATAAAGGTTTAAAAAGCTTTACGTAGATTATCAAATAATGATAATCTAAAATATCCTGTTTACACGTGACCATTACATAATGGTTTACAATACAAATATGTTACAACGACATAAGTTTCTTGAATGCAGTTTTTACACAATATCATACAAGCATGGACTCCAAATCTCGTCCTTATTTAAGTATGCGACAGCGGAAGCTCTTAATAATCACCTGAGAATAAACATGCTTAAAACGTCAACAAAGAGTTATAGGTTTAACCTCTATATTATCAAATCATAATAATAGACCACAAGATTTCATATTTCAATACATATCCCATACATAGAGATAAAAATCATTCATATGGTGAACACCTGGTAATCGACATTAACAAGATGCATATTTAAGAATAACCCCATCATTCCGGGACACCCTTCGGATATGATATAAATTTCAAAGTACTAAAGCATCTGGTACTTTGGATGGGGTTTGTTAGGCCCAATAGATCTATCTTTAGGATTCGCGTCAATTAGGGTGTCTGTTCCCTAATTCTTAGATTACCAGACTTAATAAAAAGGGGCATATTCGATTTCGATAATTCAACCATAGAATGTAGTTTCACGTACTTGTGTCTATTTTGTAAATCATTTATAAAACCTGCATGTATTCTCATCCCAAAAATATTAGATTTTAAAAGTGGGACTATAACTCACTTTCACAGATTTTTTTACTTCGTCGGGAAGTAAGACTTGGCCACTGGTCGATTCACGAACCTATAACAAATATGTACATATATATCAAAGTATGTTCAAAATATATTTACAACACTTTTAATACATTTTGATGTTTTAAGTTTATTAAGTCAGCTGTCCTCGTTAGTAACCTACAACTAGTTGTCCACAGTTAGATGTACAGAAATAAATCGATATTTATTATCTTGAATCAATTCACGACCCAGTGTATACATATCTCAGTATTGATCACAACTCAAACTATATATATTTTGGAATCAACCTCAACCCTAAATAGCTAACTCCAACATTCACATATAGTGTGTCTATGGTTGTTCCGAAATATATATATAGATGTGTCGACATGATAGGTTGAAACATTGTGTACGTATCTATGGTATCTCAAGATTACATAATATACAATACAAGTTGATTAAGTTATGGTTGGAATAGATTTGTTACCAATTTTCACGTAGCTAAAATGAGTAGTTTTTACCAATTTTGTTTTGCTCGCCATTTCTTCGTTTCTAATCCGTTTTGAGTGATTTAAGCGGCCATGGTTTCGTATTGAACTTGAATTTATGAAACTAAACAGAAAAGGTATAGGTTTATAGTTGTAAATACAAGTTACAAGTCATTTTTGAAAAAGGTAGTCATTTCCGTCGAAAGAACGACATCTTGATGACTGTTTTGAAAAACATACTTTCACTTTGAGTTTAACCATGATTTTTGGATATGGTTTCATGTTCATAAGAAAAATCATTTTCCCAGAAGTATAGCTTTTAAATCAAAGTTTTTCATAGTTTTTAATTATCCAAACCAAAACAGCCCCCGGTTGTAACTACGACGGCGTAAATCCGGTTTTATGGTGTTTATCGTGTTTCTGGGTTTTAAATCATTAAGTTAGCATATAATATAGATATACATCATGTGTATAGTTGATTTTAAAAGTGTAGTTAGAAGGATTAACTTTATTTGCGAACAAGTTTAAAATTAACTAAACTATGTTCTAGTGATTACTAGTTTACCACTTCGAATATGATAGCTTTTTATGTATGAATCGAATGATGTTATGAACATCATTACTACCTTAAGTTCCTTGGATAAACCTACTAGAAAAGAGAAAAATGGATCTAGCTTCAACGGATCCTTGGATGGCTCGAAGTTCTTGAAGCAGAATCATGACACGAAAACAAGTTCAAGTAAGATCATCACTTGAAATAAGATTGTTATAGTTATAGAAATTGAACCAAAGTTTGAATATGATTATTAACTTTTATTAGAATGATAACCTACTGTAAGAAACAAAGATTTCTTGAGGTTGGATGATCACCTTACAAGATTGGAAGTGAGCTAGCAAACTTGAAAGTATTCTTGATTTATGTAACTAGAACTTGTAGAATTTATGAAGAACACGTAGAACTTGAAGTTAGAACTTGAGAGAGATCAATTAGATGAAGAAAATTGAAGAATGAAAGTGTTTGTAGGTATTTTTGGTCGTTGGTGTATGGATTAGATATAAAGGATATGTAATTTTGTTTTCATGTAAATAAGTCATGAATGATTACTCATATTTTTGAAATTTTATGAGATATTTCATGCTAGTTGCCAAATGATGGTTCCCACATGTGTTAGGTGACTCACATGGGCTGCTAAGAGCTGATTATTGGAGTGTATATACCAATAGTACATACATCTAAAAGCTGTGTATTGTACGAGTACGAATACGGGTGCATACGAGTAGAATTGTTGATGAAACTGAATGAGGATGTAATTGTAAGCATTTTTGTTAAGTAGAAGTATTTTGATAAGTGTCTTGAAGTCTTTCAAAAGTGTATGAATACATATTAAAACACTACATGTATATACATTTTAACTGAGTCGTTAAGTCATCGTTAGTCGTTACATGTAAGTGTTGTTTTGAGACCTTTAGGTTAACGATCTTGTTAAATGTTGTTAACCCAAAGTTTATAATATCAAATGAGATTTTAAATTATTATATTATCATGATATTATGATATATTAATATATCTTAATATGATATATACATTTAAATGTCGTTACAACGATAATCGTTACATATATGTCTCGTTTCGAAATCCTTAAGTTAGTAGTCTTGTTTTTACTTATGTAGTTCATTATTAATACACTTAATGATATATTTAATTATCATATTATCATGTTATATATATAATATAAAAATGTATTAATATGTTCATATATATTTAGTAAGACGTGGTTATAACGATAATCGTTATATGTATCTTTTCGAGTTTCATACGTCAATAGTCTCCTTTTTAAGTATATAACTTATTGTTACTATTTTTAATGAGATACTTGATGATCATTATATCATGTTAAACATATATATTTATTCATTTATGTATCATCATGTCATATACAACTTATAGCGTTCGTGAATCATTGGTCAAACTGGGTAATCAGACGTTTACAAAATTTCCATTTCAATTAACCAAGTCTTAACAAGTTTGATTGCTTAACAAGCTGGAAACATTTAATCGTGTAAATATAGTTTTCATTAAACATATAATCATAGAAAGGTTCGGAAAAGTTTGGGTCACTACAAATTGTATGAACAAACTCGGTATCAGGATAAGAACACATTCGGTAGATACAGAATTCATCAAATAAACAATTAAACATGTAATCTGACTCAGTCAAATGATAGATCAGTCAATTTAACTCAGATTAGACAAGATTTCATGTTTATTTTCCAAATCAATTGAGTTTAATCAAAGATTAATTGAAATCAACTCAGACTCGGTATAATCAACAAGATTTCAAAAATTAAAGGTCATAATCCAGTTATTTTTGATCTTTTCTGGTTGATAAAAACTTAATTATCTCAGATCTACAATTATATATCTTAAACATTGATTAAAATGAACATTTACCAAGAATTTGAAGAAACAGAATGATGGACTCGGTAGAATTAGGCAGATTCGGTATAATCAACAGACTCGGTAGGTAATTAATAACAGTAAGAGAGTAATGTTTGACTTTGACTCTTCTTTTATAGATACCGAAGGTAAAATACCAAATGGGCTTTATAGAATGGGCCTAATATACCGAATACAGTCCAATTTTTCAAAAGTTTAACAATTTAACTCCAAATCTTGACAAATTGATTTTTCCTCTTGAAATCCATTTCAATCTTTTCATTAAAAACAAATCTGAGACAATTTTTGAAAACTTTGAACTTACCGAATCTGTACTGTTGGTTGTCAGACTCGGTAAAATGCTAAAAATAGCATTTATTCAGTAAAATTTAAATATTTTTGGATTTTATCTTTTCCAATTTTTTATGAATTTTTCAAAATAAGATTTGTACTTAAAAGAACTTTGAATTTTATACAAAGTACAAATCTCCAGTGATACCAATTGTTGACACGGGTTGCATACTGAGATGTATACAAGCTATAGTGAATTATTTCAGATAAAAACAAAGAAATTTTGAATTCACTTTTGAAAAACAATATTTTTGAATAATTTTCTCATTTTCTCCCTTTTTCTCCCCTTTTCTCCCCCTCAAAATGTGATATACAAGAAAGTAAATCAGCATTTTGATTATGTTTACAAGAAAATGAATTAACTCCCCCTTGAAATAGGATATCAATGAGTTACCTCCCCCTTGCGTAACCATTGAACAAATATATCTAGGAAGTTATCATTAATCTAAAGGCAGTCCCTTAAAGAAAAATTATCTAAAGCACTGAAACTTAGTTGCTCCCCCTAGAAAGTATCTACTCCCCCTAAACACAAGATCTAAAAAATAAGTTCCAACAGATCTAAGGAATATCAAGCACTATACTCTACCATGCCAATCTCTTTGATCAAGAATTTTAGCCTAAGTTCATCTAAAGGTTTAGTGAACATGTCAGCTAATTGCACTTTAGTAGGCACAAAGTATAACTCTACATCCCCTTTCTCTACATGGTCCTTAATGAAATGATCACGAATATCTATGTGTTTAGTTTTAGAATGCTGAACTGGGTTGCTTGTTATTGCAATAGCACTTTGTGAATCACAATAGATCGGGGTCTTAGAAATCTTAAAGCCATAGTCCAAGAGTTGAGTTTGCATCCACAAAACTTGTGAACAACAGTGAGCTGCAGCAATGTACTCAGACTCAGCTGTTGATAAAGACACACAGTTCTGCTTTTTGGATGACCAACCAACTAGCCTATTCCCCAACATCTGAATTGATCCAGATGTGCTCTTTCTATCAACATGGAAACCACCATGATCCGCATCAGTATAAGCAGTGAGATTGAAAACGGATCCATGAGGATACTAGATCCCAAGGTTAGGTGTACCTTTAAGGTATTGAAAAATCCTAACAACCGCTTTGGAGTGAGATTTCTTAGGGTTGGACTGAAAGCGGGCACATACATTTACGGCAAGTGTAATGTCTGGTCGACTTGCAGTCAGATACATTAAAGAACCAACCATGCTTCGATAAAGCATAATATCAAAGGGTTCCCCATTAGTATCAGCATCCAGTAAAGTCTTCATTGGGGTTATCATTGGTTTTAAAGCAGTCATTTTAAAACATTTTAGCATATCATTGATATACTTTGTTTGACTGATAAAAATCCCATTTGGTAATTGTTTTACTTGTAACCCCAAGAAGAAAGTTAACTGGTCAAGCATGCAAATTTCGAATTTACTGGCCATAAGGTCACCAAATTCTTTGCATAAGGCCGGGGACGTGGAACCAAAAATAATATCATCAACGTAAATTTGAACCAAGAGAATGTGACCGTGGTTTTTACAGATGAATAGCGTTGTATCAATCATTCCACGAGAGAAGCCATTGTCTAGCAAATACTTTGTTAAGGTCTCGTACCATGCACGCGGTGCTTGCTTCAGACCGTATAAAGCTTTCTCTAAGTAGTAAACGTGGTTTGGATGAATGGGATCGACAAAGCCTTCTAGTTGATCAACATAGACTTCCTCTTGAAGATAACCATTCAGAAAAGCAGTTTTGACATCCATTTGAAACACTGTGAACTTCATATGAGAAGCAAATGCAAGGAAAAGACGAATTGCCTCAATCCGAGCAACCAGAGCAAACGTTTCATCATAATCAATGCCCTCTTGTTGTCGATATCCTTTAGCCACAAGACGTGCCTTATTTCGAACCACAATTCCATCAGAATCCTTCTTGTTCTTGAAAATCCACTTAACCCCTATTGGTCGTTGACCCGTTGGTCTTGGAACTAATCGCCATACTTTCAATCGTTCAAATTGATTGATCTCGTCTTGCATTGCAACTACCCAGTATGGATCTAGTAAAGCTTGAGCAACCATTGTTGGTTCAATCTTACTAAGAAAGTCTGTGAATAGACACATATTCTGAGTAGCCCTTCGAGTTGAAACTGGAGCAGATGCGTCACTAATAATAAGATCTATTGGATGACTTTTAGTCCATCGGGTGTGTGGAAGAGGTTGTACATCAATTGTATCCATCGGAACATCAACCGTTGTTGATGTTGAGCGTTGATCTGCTTGATCTGATGTAACATTATCTAATGGATTCAATAGAATATTTGGAGAAACAGCTGGAGTTGTATCAAATGGTGAATCTTGATCTTGTTCAAGATTAGCAGTAACAGGAGGTTGGAGGGAGGATGAAGAAGAAACAGGTGAATCAGTTGGTGTTGAATCTTCATCAAAAAAAACTTTGAAGAGTCTCCACAGTAGTTGACTGTGATGGTGTAACCGGTACGGCTTGAACATTTGAATCCCGTTGAGGAGTATAAAGACTATCAAACAAGATATCCAGTTCCTCTGATGTAACCGCAGGAACACCCTTCTTCGAGAAAATTGAGTTTTGCGCGGAAGAAGTAGTAGTCAGGTTAGGATCGGGTTTTGAACTGAGTTGTTCAAAAGCCATTCCCGAAAATTCATCGAACTTGACGTTAATGCTCTCTTTAATCATCTTTGTCCGCTTATGATAAACACGATAAGCAACTTTGTTCGAGGAATAACCAAGAAATATGGCCTGATCGCCATGAGGATCAAACTTTCTGAGGCTGTCAAAATCGTTAAGCACATAGCATATACAACCAAAAACACGGAAATATTTGACATTCGGGCGTCTACCATATAATAACTCATATGGAGTTTTATCAAAATGTTTATTTACAATACAACGATTTTGGGTATAGCATGCAGTTGAAATGACCTCCCCCCACATTTTTGGAGGTAATTTGGAGTAGGCAAGCATCGTTCGTGCTGCTTCGCACAACGTACGATTACGTCGTTTGACTACTCCATTTTGTTAGGGGGTCCGAGCAGCAGAGAACTGATGTTCAATGCCATGGTCTTTCAAATAACTATCAAGCGGGTCATTCTTAAATTCCGTCCCATTATCAGTTCTGATGCTCTTAACATGTTTGTTAAAAGAGCGTTGAATCTTTTTAATGAACTCAATGATAATGGCGGGGATTTCTGACTTAGTTCGCAAAAGAAAAATCCATGTAAACCGGGTATAGTCATCAACAATGACAAGCACATGTTTCTTGCCACCGAGGCTAGAAATACGCATGGGTCCACATAAGTCCATATTCAATAATTGCAATGACGATGAAGTACTGAGGTTTTGCTTAAGCGGATGATTAGTCCGTTTCAGCTTACCCATCGTACATGATGGACACACATGATGCTTATCATATTGAAAGGTTGGAATACCATCAACTAAATCTTTAGAGACTAGTCGATTGATACCCTTGTAATTTAGGTGTGACATCCGATGATGCCATAACCATGAATTTTCTTTGGTAGAACGAGTGGCCAAACACATGGTTGCATATGATGGTGCATCATTGAGGTCAATAGTATATAGTGAAGCATAACGTTTACCAACAAGAAGATCATTCCCTTCGGTGGATTGCACCGAGCATTGTCGACGTTCAAACAAAACCTTGAGATCTCCATCACAGAATTGGCTCACACTAAATAAACTGCACCCCAAACCCTCAACATATGAAACCCGTTTGATTGTTATGCCATTTTGCACAAAATCTCCGTAACCCGTTATTGGTGCAATCTCATCGTTTCCGAATGTAACTGTTCCTAGGAATTTGTCAATGAAGTTGACAAGCAAGGATTTATCACCCGTCATGTGTCGAGAACAACCGGAATCGATATACCAAACACAGACGTTGAAACCCTGTAAATGTGAATTTTCTAGAGTTTAGGTACCCAAAGTTTCTTGGGTCCTTTTCGGTTAGTACCAGCAATAAACTTTGGATTAACAACAAACTTTGGATCAATGATGAAATAATCACGTAAAGCATCATGCAGTTTAGACAATAAAGCATCATTTAAAACCACATTACATGAAGCATCATACGCAATATCAATCTTTACATCGTTATCAGAAGTCTTAACACACAATTTATTCCAAGTAGATGTTTTGTTCACAGACGAAAATTGAAAAACATGAGATGATTTCCTAGGCCGACTAGCAGATTGCTTTAGTTTGGTTGCTACTTTCTTAGTCGTGGACTTAGGAACCCATACAGATTTGTAATTCAAGTTTGGATTATGATATGTGACACGAAAAACACCTTTGTTAGTTAGATGTCCAAACTTTTCAGTTGACACATGAGATGACTGATTTTGGAGAATTTCCAATTTGATTGTACGTTCTTTTGCATCATACTCACTTAAATCAGGTTTAGAACTTGTGTGTGTTGTGGACTTAACTGATTTCTTTAAAAGACTCGCTTTTGAAGTTTTTGTCATAGGAATCATAGGAATCTTTTCAGTTAACACAGAACCATGTGGAGAATGAATCTTTTTAACAATATACTGAGTTGTAGAAACAAATTTCGAACCGTGATTGCCAAATTGAGAACGTAGAGGATTTTTAAGAATAGTAATGAGTTTTACATCCTTAGATGTTGTTGTTCCCTTCCCCTTCTTAGTAATCCCATCAGTGCATTCAAGCACATTGGTTGCAATATTAGACGTTTGCTTAAGTGTGTTAGCCTGTTTCAGTTGAATTATCTTTTGTTTTAAGCTTTTAATCTCAAGACATAATTCTTCAGCAGAAACTATCACTTCACCCTCCTTAAAAGCATAAGTACATTCTTTCTTAGGCAGTGAAGGCAATTTATCATACAAAGCAAGCATTTGTTCTAATGATTGGCACTTAAGTTGCAAGTCAATATTCTCCTGTTCAAGTTGAGCTACTATACGATTCAAATCACGTACAGCACGCAAATGCAAGTAATAATCATGCAAAGGATCAAGTTGACTTTCAAAATCTATCAAAGGTTCAATGTTCGGTTCATCCTGAGGTTCTACTTTTTCATCTAAAGAATTTTGACCTAGAGAATCTGTCTCAAAGAAGACAGTTAGTTCATGTGCTAGGTCTTCACGGAAAACATCATCTGGACATGCAGGTAAAGTTGGTAGAATTGGTTTCACATCAAAAATTGGTTCATCAAACACCTCATCTATTGCAGTAATGCTAGAACTAGGTTTGTTAAACACTTCATTCTCAAGCATTAAAATGTATTTCTCTAGCATGAGTGTTGGGATATAAACCAGTCTACGCTTAGGCACATAATCTTCACGTTGCATGTTCTTTTCAGTTTCAACAAGATTTTTCAAGAAATCAGGATTCGACTTACCTATCTTAGCATTGATTTTTTCATACATTAAGCTAATTTGATGGTATTTCCTAGATTTACGATTCACAATAATATCATCAAAATCAGCATCAGAAGCATGTACAAAATGCGATGGTAAACCGGCTTGAAAATAATCAGAATGATATAATCCTGGAATCTTTTTGGAAGCATCTTCCAAAATTTTCGGATATTCATAACCCAACCCCCACTTTTCACCATGAATCGTTTTTGGTCTATTCATGAAAATCGTTTGTTTTGAAAGTTCCATATCCATGATAGCTTTGGATTGCTCTGTTCGATAGAGTTTTTCCTCACATCGAGCAAGTTGTGCTTTCATTTGAAAAGATTCTTTTGACAATAAAGAAATTTCAGTGTTCTTTTCAATTATGGTGTTTTCCAATTGAACGATTTTCTTGTTTAGTTTTGAAAGTATGGGTTCATGTTGGTTTTTCAAATCAGAAAGATCTTTTTCTAAAAATTGAACTCTTTCTGCAAGTCATTCCGATTTTAAACGATAATCAGTTCTTTCAACTTTAATCGGATGAATTGTCTTTTTCAGATCTTCCAACTCAGTTTCCGTAGAGTTGAGTTGGAGAGTCAATCGTTGCACATCCGTTTGCAATTTGGATGAGGAAGGTCTGGTCTCATTCATTTTGATTTTATCTTTTAAAACCTTGTTTTCAGATTTTAAGCCTTTGACTTCTTTTGACATTGAGACCAGATTCTTCATCAAGTCATTTTGCATTTTTATAAAATCAGGTGAGATTTCAGTTGATTGTACCTCATCATCATCGGATGTTGAGTCAGAATTCTCCATTGCTTCCTTAGCTTTGATGAGCTTTGTCACCATGCAAACATTTGCATGTTCCACCTCTGAATCTGAATCGTCAGTCCAGTTAAACCAAGTATCATCAACCGGTTTTAGCTCTCCCCCAGTTTCCACAATCTTAGACATCAACATTTTCTTCTTGTAGTAAGCTGCATCCTTCTTCTTAGGCATCTTGCACTCACGAGAGTAATGACCATCTTTGCCACAATCGAAACAAATTGAATCTTCCTTCTTGGAATCATCAGCACGTTGTTGTTTAGATTGATCAGCTTTCTTGTAGTACAAGGAAGATGACGAGTTTTTGCGTTGATTGCTTGATTTGCCTTTAAACTTGTGTTTGTTCAAGGCTTTTGTGAACATGGCTGCCATCTTGACTAATTCAAGGTGAGAATCATCAACATCAGAAAGATTCAAATCTTCTGAATCAGTTGATTCTTCAACAAGCACTTTCTTGGACAAGCTTTTGGAAGACGTAAACGATTTGCTCCTCTTTTTGGCAATTAGGGCAAGTGGATCGCCCGGAGAAGACTCTTTCCTTCCTTCTTGAAGTTTAGATACTTCAGGTTGGTAATGCATAAGAACTCTAACAAGCTCATGAATAGTCAACTTGTCAATCTCTTTAGTAGATCGAACAATGGTTCCATAAGGAAGCCAATCAGCATTGAGTTTTTTGAGAAACTTCATGTCGACTTCAGCATTTACTTTTATGATCTTGCACCTTTTCAACTCATTGAGAACACCATTGAAACGACGATAGGTATCCTTAAGTGGTTCATCAGTTTCCTGCTTGAAATCTTCATAGAATCCCAGAGCCTTATTCAATTTAGTAACGTCTAACATGTCATAACCTTCTTGCTGTCATTTGATCTCATCCCATATATCTTTTACTGTTGTGTTGCTATCAACATTTTCAAACAATTCATACGGGATAGCTTGCATAACAATATTCTTTGCCTCTATGTCACCCTGAGCTCTCTCACGCTTATCACTAGAAAGTTCATATACTGGAATTGGCATACCAGTATCCGGATGATAATCAACAACTGAACCATCTCTCAGAGAAGCCCGAATGTACTTTGCTTTCTCACCCTTATAGTCTATGTATTGAGTGATACGGTGAAGCCACTGAGTGTACTTTCCATCAAACAACACTGGAGGACGGGAATCTGATCCAATGATCAAAGTATCTTGAGTAGACATCTTGAAAATGAGGTAGATTCGGTAAAGATTCTGTATTACACAAATCTAAGATGAAAAATCACAACAATCTGATCAGAATGTCAGATTCTGTATCAGATTCGGTATTGTAGCAGATTCGGTAAAGATTCTGTATATCAGATTCTGTAAAAGAAACTGATCAGAAATACAAGTGACACACCCAGATTCAGTATAGATTCGGTAATCACAAGAATTGCAGCCTGTAACCACTTAAAACAATGGATTAAGTGATACAGAAACTCAGATTCTGTATCTGACTCGGTAGTCAGATTCTGTATGAATTTGAAGTTCAAACTCAATTCAATCCTTTTGAATTAGATTCTGTAACCTTGCTGCACAAGGAAACAAGTTAGTATCACACTAAATATCAAAGATACTGAAAGTATAGGATACCGAATGTCAACTGTAGCAGTTGACAATACCGAGTCTAAGTTTAAAACTTAGAAATATGACAGAATCCTTTCTCAAACCACACCAATTAGCTGCGTATAATCAAACCGAATGTGATAGAATCACAATCACACCACAATCTACAACATTTAAGATGAATTTAAGTAATGAAGCAGACTCGGTATGACAGTTATGATACCGAGTGTTGATCAAATCTTCAAAACTTGATGAATTGAAGAAATTGAACCGTCAGAAATATGATTTAACACCTCACGAACACAACTGAATCCTTAAATCTTCACAAAAATCCAGAATCAAGCTTGAATTAAGCAATACCGAGAGTTTTAGCCACAAACTCTAAAAATCAACTTGATTCTCCATAGTTGAAGTTAAAAAGTTGTAATGATGATCGAAACTCTTTCTAAAAGACCTAATGCACCTTCGCTGAACTTATCACAAGAATCTGAACGTTAGATTATCAAATTCGATAATACCGAATGTGATTCAAAATACTGAGAGTATTCAGATTCTGTAATCTACAATCTCTGGATCGATATAGTGATGTAGAATCACCTCCTGGAAGCTCTGATACCAAATGATAGGTCAGATCATGTTGAGATTGAGAGAAATGATAAGATAAAGAGAGATTCGGTATGTAAGAATGAGACTCGGTATTAGAGTGAATCGGTAATATTACATTCCACAGCTTCTAGAACTCGGTTACAATGCAATGGCTATCTAATTATGACTACTTAGGTTCCTTATATAGCCCTCTTCTAAGGAACCTTCATTTAAGCTTATTTCACATTAACACTATACAACTTCGGGGTCCTAACATTTCTCAAGTTGATTATTACAAAAATGAGTACCCCGATCACTTATTAAAGCTTTCGGTGTTCCAAACCTTGCAAAAAGACGTTTTAAAAAGTTGACTACAACTCGTGCATCGTTAGTTGGGAGAGCTTGTACTTCCGCCCATTTAGATACATAATCAATGGCAACGAGAATGTAGAGATTATTATAAGATTTTGGAAATGGACCCATAAAGTCAATACCCCAAATGTCAAATACTTCACATACTTGAATGACATTTTGTGGCATTTCATCACGTTGACTTATTTTTCTGGCCCTTTGACAAGCATCACAGGATTTGCAAAGAAGGTGTGCGTCTTTGAAAATTGTAGGCCAATCGAATCCAGCATCGTAAACTTTTCTTGCTGTGAGTTAAGGCCCATAATGCCCTCCTGTTGGTCATGTGTGACAATGGTTTAAGATTTACTGATTTCATCTCCAAATACACATCGGCGTATTATTCCATCGGGACAACTTTTAAACAAATGAGTCAGAAATAGTGTTTTATATCACTAAAGAATTTCTTTCATTTTTGGTACGATAATCCTTTTTTAAGGAATCCACATACTAAATAGTTTGCATAGTCTGTAAACCATGGAATTTCATTATAATCTATCTTCAATAGATATTCATCAGGAAAGTTGTCTTGTATGGCCAATTCATTTAGAACTTCTAATTCGGGATTTTCAAGACGAGAAAGATGATCAGCGGCGAGATTTTCTGCTCCCTTTTTATCTCGGATTTCAATATCGAACTCTTGTAAGAGTAAAATCCAACGGATTAATCTTGGTTTGGCATCTTGTTTCGAAAATAGGTATCTAAGAGCAGAATGGTCGGTATAGACCACTGTTTTTGCTAGAACGAGATATGAACGAAATTTGTCTAAAGCAAAGACAATAGCAAGGAGTTCTTTTTCAGTAGTTGTATAATTAGTTTGTGCTCCTTGTAACGTCTTACTAGCATAATATATAGGTTGAAATCGTTTTTCAATCATTTATCCTAAAACGGCTCCCATTGCAAAATCACTTGCATCGCACATAAGTTCAAACGGTAGATTCCAATTTAGAGTTATCATGATCAGCGCATTAGTGAGTTTTTCTTTAAGAATATTAAAAGATTTGATGCATTCATCTGAAAAGATGAATGGTGCATCTTTTTCTAGGAGTTTATTCATAGGAGTGGCAATTTTAGAAAAATCTTTTATGAAACGTCGGTAAAAACCGGCATGCCCTAGAAAACTCCTAACTCCTCTAACATTGGTGGGATGTGGAAGTTTAGCAATTACATCTACTTTAGCTCTATCCACTTTAATTCCTTCCTTTGAAATTTTATGACCAAGAACGATGCCTTCTTTAACCATGAAATGGCATTTCTCCTAATTAAGTACTAGATTTGATTGTTCGCATCTAATAAGCATTCGTTCAAGATTAACTAGACATGATTCAAATGTATCACCGAAGACTGAAAAGTCATCCATGAAAACTTCCATGCATTCTTCTATCATGTCGTGAAAAATCGCCATCATGCACCTTTGAAAGGTTGCAGGGGCGTTGCAAAGTCTAAATGGCATGCGTTTATAAGCAAAAGTACCATAAGGGCACGTGAACGCGGTTTTCTCTTGGTCCTCGGGTGCTATTGGAATTTGAAAGTACCCGGAAAAACCATCAAGAAAACAATAGTAACTATTTCTGGCTAATCTTTCTAACATTTGATCAATGAAAGGTAAGGGAAAGTGATCTTTTCTGGTGGCGTCATTTAATTTTCTATAATCAATACAAACACGCCATCCTGTTACAGTCCTAGTAGGAATAAGCTCATTTTTCTCATTTGTGATGACAGTCATGCCACCCTTCTTAGGTACGCATTGAACTGGACTTACCCATGGACTATCAGAGATTGGATAAATTAAACCTGCATCTAGCAGTTTAATAATTTCTTTCTTAACAACATCTTGCATATTAGGATTTAGTCTTCGTTGGCGTTGCACATACGTTTTATGAACTTCTTCCATAAGAGTTTTATGTGTGCAATACGAAGGACTTATTCCTTTAATATCATGAATTTTCCATGCAATAGCTGGTTTATGAGCTTTTAGCACAGAAATGAGTTGAGATTTTTCATTTTCAGTAAGAGAAGACGATATTATTACAGGTAATTCAGATTCACCATGTAAATAAGCGTATTCCAAATGGTTTGGAAGTGGCTTTAACTCTAATGTCGGTGGTTCTTCTATCGATGATTTATATCGATATATGTCTTCTTCTTTTAGTATTTGAATTTCTTCTGTTGTTGGTGAAAGGACCCGTTCATATACATTATAAACGATTCACAATAGTTGATTACATCGCGAGGTATTTGACCTCTATATGATACATTTTACAAACACTGCATTCGTTTTTAAAAGACAAACTTTCTTTACAACGAAAGTTGACGGCATGCACACCATTTCATAATACATCCAACTATAATTGGCTTAATAATAATCTTGATGAACTCAATGACTCGAATGCAATGTCTTTCAAAATATGCCATGAATGACTCCAAGTAATATCCTTAAAATGAGCTAATGCACAGCGGAAGATTTCTTTAATACCTGAGAATAAACATGCTTTAAAGTGTCAACCAAAAGGTTGGTGAGTTCATAGGTTTATCATAACAATCATTTCAATATATTAATAGACCACAAGATTTCCGTTTATAAATATATGTACACTCGCAAGTGTATAAAAGTATTCTATAAGTTGTAGGCACCCGGTAACAAGGCTTAACGTTCATGTTTTACCCTCTGAAGTACACCAGATCAGGTGTGTTTAAAATAACCTCGAAGTACTAAAGCATCCCATAGTCAGGATGGGGTTTGTCAGGCCCAATAGATCTATCTTTAGGATTAGCGCCTACCGTACATAGACAAGTAGTTTAATGTTACCAAGCTAAGGGTATATTTCTGGTTTAAACCCACGTAGAATTAGTTTTAATACTTGTGCCTATTTCGTAAAACATTTATAAAACAGCGCATGTATTCTCAGCCCAAAAATATATATTGCAAAAGCAATTAAAAAGGGAGCAAATGAAACTCACAATACTGTATTTTGTAGTAAAAATATATATAACGTCATTTAACAAGTGCAAGGTTGGCCTCGGATTCACGAACGTATCAATATTGAGATTCAATATTGCAGGAAAGTACGTAGACGCAACGGAGATGATAAACACTTGATTGACCTCACGAGCATACCCATGAACCATACCCATCACCTCCATAGCTATAACCCATAATTTCCTTAGCTTCGACTCATTCAAAAACACTATTTTGAAATCACTCGGACAGCACTCCGTCGTAATATTTTATGTATACTAATAATATCTTGAAATAATACAGAGCAAATATATATATATATATATATATATATATATATATATATATATAAATCGATTGAGAGAGTTTAGAGAAATATATTTTCAAGTTTCTATGAAATAATGAAACCTATTGAATTCTATTTATAATAGATTTTTGAATTATTAAAATGAATTATTAAAGTATGAATTATTAAAGTGAATTATTAAAGTATGAATTATTAAAGTGAATTATTAAAGTATGAATTATTAAAGTGAATTATTAAAATATGAATTATTAAAGTGAATTATTAAAGTATGAATTATTAAAGTGAATTATTAAAGTTAAAGTAAAGTAAAAGTAAAGTAAAGGTAAAGTTAAAGTATAGTAAAAGTATAAAAACTATGTATGTATAATACGCGTATAAATATATATAATATTAATTTAAATCGTTATATATATTTAATGAAATAAAATATAAATATCGTTATATTTATTATACTGGTTAAGTAATGAGTTGTCAAAAGTGATTCTAGATATTTATAAAAGTTATATACGTTTTAATAATAAAGTTCTTTTTAAATTGAAAACGTCTTTGTACGTTTGAAAATAGATTAATAGAATATTATGAAAACCAATTCTCCACTAACTTTTGTCTAACTTTCGTAAATAACACTTTTTGTTATTACTTATAAATAGCTTTACAAATTATTCTGAATATCGTTAAGAGGAATAGATTTTCTCAAATCATAGTGGACCTCTCAACAGAGACTTGTAATCATAATTCAATGTTTCTGATAATTCAATCATTTAATATATTTTTTTTAATTTTGTCAAAAATCATATTGAAACAAATACGTTCGTGTAAAGTATTATACGTTTAATACTTTATTAATATTCTCAACTTATAATATATATATATATATATATATATATATATATATATATATATATATATATATATATATATATATATATATATATATATATATATCTATTTATATATAACGGTTCGTGAATCGTTGGAATTTGGTCGAGGTTATAATGAAAGTATGAACACAGTTTAAAATTCTTGAGATTTAACTTAACAAACTTTGCTTATCGTGTCGGAATAATATAAAGATTAAAGTTTAAATTTGGTCGGAAATTTCCGGGTCGTCACAGTACCTACCCGTTAAAGAAATTTCGTCCCCGAAATTTGATAGAGGTCGTCATGACTAACAATGAGAATGTTATTATAACGATTATAGAGTTTTATCATGTTTAAGAAGAATGGATAAAATAATTTGATTACTCGAAGCGTGTGAGTGAAGTTATCGTAAATGAATGAAATAAGATAATAGTGATTCGTCGTATCTTTTGACGTCATCACGATTGATCTCTGAAAAGAAAATCTTTGTAATCTATATTGGATTTGATTATTCGGCGATTAAGGAAATTATGATCCTCTTCGAATTAATGCGATAATCCATTTTGATTTCTCTGTCGGATATTTCACTATAAATCCACCTCATTTGTTTTCTTACAACTCACACCTTCTCAACTCATATTTTAAAGTATTTGTCAATATGCTTCATCCAGTGCTGATTCTTGATATACTCCTCACTTTCATATCTATCGCTCTTCTTTTTCATCTGCCTCCGGAGGAATCTATTTACTTCTACAATACTCTTGGTTTTATAGTGTTTTTAGTTCTCCCGTGTCTTTATATTGCTATATGCATTGATATATACGGTTTGTGATTTCTGGGTTGTTGTTGGTTTTATATCTTCCCTTATATTTCAAAGTCCTTGCTTCTTCTATAATCATTGTCATCCACAGTTAATGCTCTCTTCTATTTGCTATGATTTATACTCCCATTTCTAGTTCGGAGCTTTGTCCTTTCATTTCTTCTTCTTGCGATTAAGCACCGCTTGTAATGGTTCAGAATTCGCAGATATAAATTTTGGAATGAACATTGTTAATGTTCTAGGAAGGAAATTGTAATGGCACAATCTTGACTTGTCAAATTACCAGAATACCTCGAAAAAGGCCGAATCATCAAGAAATATTTTCTTGATATTTAGAGATTAAAAAGAATACAAGAGTCGTGTAACATAGCACATGATGATGTTATGATCTGTGAATCATCATGTTCCATTTAGAAACTCAGCATAATTACTGTAATATAATCACGTTGATCAAGTGTCATTATATTATACTAACTCATGCTTCAGCTCCCAACACTTCTTCAAGAATATTCCTATTTTAAACTCGAATGTTTCAGAATTTAGAAACTAAAATAGTTTCTTTTATGATATAATACAGATAGCGCGAAGAGGTAAATGATTTCAGATAAGAATAATTATAAAAATATCTTCAGAAGTATGGATGATATTTATAATGAAAGATACGATGATATCTTAGAATGTCTAATATCAGAGGATGATGAAGGATATTGTCCGCAGGGGTTTAGAGTCAGGAGCAAGGTATTCGTTAATGACTTCAGCAAGTACAGAATCATTTGGATTCTTTGAAGGCAGGTTCAGCCTTTGTGATTTGTCCACAGCCTCCTTCATACTTTGCTCAATCCGTTTTCCAGTTCCAAAGCTTCTCTTTTTCTGAGCTTTGCCAATATACTATCCTTTATCATCCAAATTTTTACTGTTAAGGTCGTTTACAGTTTTTGCTGCTTCATCAGCATTTTTCAAAATTTCGAGAACTGGTTCGCAGTTTAGGGTGTTTTTCAGAAATTTCTCATTCAAAGAATGTAAGTTTTGGAGGTAGACGTTGTGTGTATATGTAATTGTTGATGTAGACATGCTGCGAGGTTTCAAAATACTGATTGCTGATTCTCATTAATTGGTATGGCAATTCTTGTTATAAGGTATGAATGAGTATATGATAGGGTTTCGATAATTATAATGAATTTTTTTTTTTTTGGAAAGTCAAAGATCAGTGAAGTTGTTGGTAAGTTTATTGCTAATGTGGTGAATATAAATGATTCCCCGGTAACGTTGGCGAAAAGGCAACGTATCTATCGAGGTTATAATAAGACTGTTTTGATTGAGAATTCGAAGTTGACTTGCTGGAGCTGTGACAAAACTGTCTATTTTGAAACGGAATTGAAAAGTTATTTTAGCTAGTAAATGCCAAAGGTCTAACACGGATACGTGTCGAACTATGACTTGGGTTTTGAGAGTTTTTCAGGTGTATAACTGTGGGTAACATGTGGTTGGATCATCATCTCGATTGTTCCTTAGTTGAAGTGTCTTCAGGAATTTCGAAAGGTTTGAGCACATATTGTAATCGTTAATACATATGATGTTCTAACACAGTTTTGAAGTCAATGTATAGCTTTGAAAGATATAGGAATCTAAGAGTGATGATACTGGTTATATTTAGAATTGAATTATGTGATTTCAAAATCAGAATATGTAATTGAATTTGAATGAGTATGATTGTTTTGATTTATATGAAAGAATGGATATTGTTGTGAAAGTAGGGAGTATAGCTGATGATTGCTGAATCAGTTTTGAAAAATGTAATATATTAATTGTGAATTTATATATCTCTCGGGTATTACCTACCCGTTATAAAAAAATTTTCACAATTAATATTTTGTACAAAAGAAGTTTATTACAGTCTTTATGAAAATATATGTGTATATTTTCTTTAGATGTAATATAGATTTAATGAGTTAATATTAAATTAAACTCATTTGTTTTATGGTTGGAACTAGAATTGAGTAATCCCTAAAACTTTATAAATTGCATAAGTATTTCTTCAATAATATTGAAATTATGAATCATTACTTTGTTATTTGTTGGTTTTCGTGAAATTCTTGTGAACTTCGCAAGGTACGAATGATGTTATTTGAAATGTTTCGAGTACATCGATGATGAAAGTGTAAAATCAAACATATATTCGAATAATACACTTGATTTATTATGAATTGGATTTTTATTGAATTGAGACAGAGATTGTAATTAATGATGGTTAAGTTGCGGACGAAGGACGTACATCATTGCATATTTGTAATAAGAATTAACTGAGTAGTTAAGATTCACACATAATAGCTTAGCACGGGAAGATTTATTATAGTTTAAAAATTTATACATATAAAATATACATATAAATCTTTTGATTGGAAATGAGTTAATACTTCATAACTCGTTGATACAATATATTTGTTGTTGATTCGTAATGATGTTCACAATGATTCTTGAACTGACAGAGTTTGTGATGTTACAGGTGCTATTGATTCTGACGATACTGACGGCACTGACTGTGTTGATGATGCTACGGTCCTGTTGATGCTGTTGGTAAAACAATTCTAGCTTGTAAATCGTACACCATTTTCGATCAAAGTTTCTACTCAACCATCTCCGTTCACTCATCCGATTTACGGTCAGAATTAAATAATCTCTAAGATTTTGGAGATTACATAACTGCCGCAGAGATATCTCTTCAATGAAGTTTATGAATTAATACTTCGTCGTTTGTTGTTGTTGATATTTTTGGATATTTACAGGGCGTATGACGTTGATGTTTGAGATACAGATTGTGATGTTGCGGTGTGGGATGTGGATGTTGTTGTTGGTGGTGGTGATGGTACTCTTGGTGTTGCTGATGGAGGTACTGTTTATGCTGCTAGTGCTGCTGCTGGTGTTTGTAACCTTTGCACCATATGTGATGACCTGGGAATTTCTGACCAAATTTAAACTTAATCTTTATATATTTCCAACACGATAATCAAAGTCTATAATGATGAGTCTCAAATACTTTTGAACTGTTTCATATGTTCAATTGACCTTCGACCAATCCCGAAGATTCACGAACCTTTAATTGTAACTAGAGATGTAAATATAAATAAATATTTATGTAAAAAATTATATATAATAAGTTAAATATATTACTGAACTATTATGTGATTTAATCATTATGAAAGATAATTTAAAATAACTAAAACTTGTAATTATGATATTGAATATAATTGATTTCGAACATAAATTGTCAACGTTAGTAATGTAATAAATGTATAACATTATACTTTGAGTTTACTCGTTTCCACATATATAATTAACATATTTATCTATGTAATAAAACTTGATATTTAAAACTTAAGTATATATATATATATATATATATATATATATATATATATATATATATATATATATATATATATATATATATATATATATATATAGCAGTTTGAATATATGTATATAAATTCTATACATAACTAATAATATGTAAATGCAAGTAAAAAAAATATAGTTAATAATAGTACTATATCCGTTATGATTAAAGATAAATGTTAACATTAAAAATTATTGTTACCATTATTAGTATCATTATAAATTTAATTATTAAGAGGGTTATTAAAAGTATTATTAACTTGATTACAAAAATTATCATTTTATTATTATTTTATTTGTATTATTATGATATTAACATCATTAATATTATTATTCTATATTATTATTATTAGTTTTGTTATTATTATTAATATTGATAATAATGTTAAATATTAAAGTTGTATTATAAATAATATCATACTTCATTAATATGTAAAATACAGATATAATTAAATAACTAGATATATAGATATATCTTTCTGGCATATACGGATTTTAAATATATAAATACATAAAACGGATATATAAACTAAGTAAATAAATAAGGATAAATATATAAATACAATTATATAATTATATATTTATACGTATATATTATCAAAAAATAAAAAGAATCAGATATAGATAATTATATGTAAATTGCTGTTATATATTTATCTACATATATAAATATCTATACCTATACAGATATATATATTTATTAATATATAAATATAACCAAATATATATGTAATAACACAGGAATTAAGTAAATCTGTTCTTCAATCGTTCTCAAACTGTTGACAATATATTCCCTGTCTGATTTGCAGTACGAATTGATTCCAACATTTAGCATAAGAGTTCAAACTCTGTTATACGTCCCTATCTCTTTTTATTATTTTATTTTTTCCCTTTGTACTCAGTTTAATTATCTGTTGATCTTTAATCTCCATAAAACCCGATCCATTCCAGTGTGAGACAACCTATGCGACCTTTTAACATCAATTACTACGTATACATTCCATTTATCTTCTGCAAATCAATCGAATTAAATAAAAAAATCAAAGAACACAGGTTTACGTCCCTGTTGTTACTTCTTTTTTCAAAACAATCGATTTTGTAATCAAATTCAAAATGTGTAAAGGCCATGTTGTTAGGAACCTTTACTTCAAACTATCTGGAAAGTTTCACTTTCTAATTCCTAATAACAAACGTGAATTTTCGAGTCAAACCTTTATATCAAAAAGTCAAACTTCTTGTTCATCATTAAATTCGAACTCAATTCGATGTTTTAGACTCAATTAAGGTTACAGAAAGTTTTTAAGAGGTAATTGAAACATATTTCGTGTTGTGATTGTGGTCTGAAACACCCTAGATTTCGAGATTGGATGTTGGGTTACTCGTGTTCATCAAGTCTGGTTCAGTTCCTTTTTTTATTTTTTTATTTTCGTTTTAATTAACTTAAATCATTTAACAGTTGTTTCCATACCTGTTATAAATTCTAAAGTGTCATATAATTTCGCTAATAAGCTGGGGTCGATCCTGGAACTGATTTAGAGGATGAAGAAGAATGGTAACAGATAGAAAAAGTTAAGTAAATTCGATTGTGGAATTAAATCAGGAAAGACAGAGGCAGATGGGTGGTCGTGGGTGTTGGCCGGTGTCCGAGAGGTCATGGGTTCGAGTCTCGTTTGCGACAATTCTTTTTAGGATGCTTTTTAAAAGGGTATACATATTTCATTATTATTATTATTATTATTATTATTATTATTATTATTATTATTATTATTATTATTATTATTATTATTATTATTATTATTATTATTATTATTATTATTATTATTATTATTATTATTATTATTGTTATTGTTGTTGTTGTTGTTGTTGTTGTTGTTATAATTGTTATCATTATTATTGTTGGTATTATTCTTGTTATTATGATTATTATGATTATGATTCATATTATGATTATAATTATTACCACATTTATATTTATAATTATTATAATTAGTATTAGTTTTAAAATAATAAATATCAAAATTATTAATATTATCATAATTATAATTATCATAATAAGTATTATTATTATTATTGTTATAATTATTACTAATACGTTGATTATGGTTAATTTTATTATTTATGTATTATGACTATTGTTACTAATGTATGTATTAATATTATTATGACTAGGATTATTATTATGGAAAATAATACAAGTTATTATTTTTCTCATTAATATTAGTACTAGTATCACTTTTGGTAACTATTAGTATTATTAATCTTATAATTAGATAAAAGTATCATTATTAACAATACCATTACTATTATTAAAATTATCACCTTTAATGAAGTTATTATTAGCATTATTATTATTCTTAGAAAAACGTTAATATCAAAACCATCATTTTTTTTAAACAAATAAATAATTTGAATATAAAAACATACTTATTATACATACTACAATTATATTAATAAACCATATAACTATATATAAAGCATATTAACCTTATAAAAACTTATATACAACAAATTAGGTATTTTCCAGATATAGACATATTAATATAACTATATAAATAATAATCATTTTCAAATATATGTATATAAAAAAAATATATAATATATAAGGTTATAAGATATGAAATTGTTCGATTACAAGTATATATTTTGATGTATATATACGAATGATATAGGTTCGTGAATCCGAGGTCAACCCTGCATTGTTCAAAGTCGTCATATGTATTTTACTACAAATACAGTACAGTGAGTTTCATTAATCCCTTTTTAAATGCTTTCGCAATATATATTTTTGGGACTGAGAATACATGCGCTGCTTTTATAAATGTTTTACGAAATGGACACAAGTGATCGAAACTACATTCTATGGTTCGATTATCTAATCGAATATGCCCTTTTTATATAGTCTGGTAATCTAAGAATTAGGGAACAGAAACCCTAATTGACGGGAACTCTAAAGATAGATCTATCGGGCCCAATAAGCCCCATCCAAAGTACCGGATGCTTTAGTACTTCAAAATTTATATCATGTCCGAAGGAGGATCCCGAAATGACGGAGATATTCTTATATGCATATTGTGAATGTCGGTTACCAGGTGTTCAATCCATATGAATGATATTTTGTCTCTATGTATGGGACATATGTTTGTGAGAAATGGAAATATGAAATCTTGTGGTCTATTAAAATTATGAAACGATTATTTATGCTAAACTAATAAAATCACCAACCTTTTGGTTGACACTTTAAAGCATGTTTATTCTCAGGTACTAAAAAAATCTTCCGCTGTGCATTTACTCAGTTTAGAGATATTACTTGGAGTCATTCATTACATATTTCAAAAGACGTTGCATTCGAGTCGTTGAGTTCATCAAGATCATTATTAAGTCAATTATAGTTGGATATATTATGAAATGGAATGCATATCTGTCAACTTTAGATGTAATGAAAGATTGTCTTTTCAAAACGAATGCAATGTTTGTAAAATGTATCATATAGAGGTCAAGTACCTCGCGATGTAATCAACTGTTGTGAATTGTTTATAATCGATATGGACTTCGTTCGGATGGATTAGGACGGGTCCTTTCACCATATTCTCCAAAGCCACTACCCGAGCGCGAAGCTCGTTGACTTCTTCTATTACACCAGGTTGATTGTCGGTTCGGATGAGCGGATAAATAAAATCTAGAATTTGGTGTAGTATGTAATCGTGACGGGATACTCTAGAAATAAGAGAGAAAATGGTGTTTGAGATAGGTTCGCTGGTAAGTGCTTCAGGTTCTTCGCCAACAGGGCAATGTGGTGGATGAAAGGGATCACTTTCTTCTTGTCTCTAATGATTAAGGAGGCTATGAACCCATCCCCAATTCATCCAGAATAGATGATGACTAATTGGTTGATCCATTCCGGTCACACTGCTTTCAGAACTTGAGTGGGATTCCATTTCAGAATCCGAGGGACTTGAACTAATGATGAATTCCATTTCGTACGATTGAATAAATAATTTTTCGATATGAAATGATTTTCCGGCTATCGGGTGGTATTCTAATTATATAGAACAAAAGGTTTTGTAGATTACGGAGGAATTTACGAATATGCCAGGCAAAGTTTACAGTAACAGATATGCTAAGATATGAATTAGCAGATACGCTAAGATATGAATTTTGTCTATACACTATTCATGCAATCAATGCAATAAGATGTGTCTAGACTAAGAATGATAAGCAGGTAATTTTCGACAAAAATGATGAGCAATAATTTTGACATGCAGACACGGTCGAAGTCCAGACTCACTAATGCATCCTAACGACTATCAGTTAGACACACTAATGCAGACCTGGTTCGCTAAGACCACCGCTCTAATACCAACTGAAAGGACCCGTTCATATACATTATAAACGATTCACAATAGTTGATTACATCGCGAGGTATTTGACCTCTATATGATACATTTTACAAACATTGCATTCGTTTTTAAAAGACAAACTTTCTTTACAACGAAAGTTGATGGCATGCACACCATTTCATAATACATCCAACTATAATTGGCTTAATAATAATCTTGATGAACTCAATGACTCGAATGCAACGTCTTTCAAAATATGCCATGAATGACTCCAAGTAATATCCTTAAAATGAGCTAATGCACAGCGGAAGATTTCTTTAATACCTGAGAATAAACATGCTTTAAAGTGTCAACCAAAAGGTTGGTGAGTTCATAGGTTTATCATAACAATCATTTCAATATATTAATAGACCACAAGATTTCCATTTATAAATATATGTACACTCGCAAGTGTATAAAAGTATTCTATAAGTTGTAGGCACCCGGTAACAAGCCTTAATGTTCATGTTTTACCCTCTGAAGTACAACAGATCAGGTGTGTTTAAAATAACCTCGAAGTACTAAAGCATCCCATAGTCAGGATGGGGTTTGTCAGGCCCAATAGATCTATCTTTAGGATTAGCGCCTACCGTACATAGACAAGTAGTTTAATGTTACCAAGCTAAGGGTATATTTCTGGTTTAAACCCACGTAGAATTAGTTTTAATACTTGTGTCTATTTCGTAAAACATTTATAAAACAGCGCATGTATTCTCAGCCCAAAAAAATATATTGCAAAAGCAATTAAAAAGGGAGCAAATGAAACTCACAATACTGTATTTCGTAGTAAAAATACATATAACATCATTTAACAAGTGCAAGGTTGGCCTCGGATTCACGAACGTATCAATATTGAGATTCAATATTGCAGGAAAGTACGTAGACGCAACAGAGATGATAAACACTAGATTGACCTCACGAGCATACCCATGAACCATACCCATCACCTCCATAGCTATAACCCATAATTTCCTTAGCTTCGACTCATTCAAAAAAACTATTTTGAAATCACTCGGACAGCACTCCGTCGTAATATTTTATGTATACTAATAATATCTTGAAATAATACAGAGCAAATATATATATATATATATATATATATATATATATATATATATATATATATATATATATATATATATATATATATATATATATATATATATATATATATATATATATCGATTGAGAGAGTTTAGAGAAATATATTTTCAAGTTTCTATGAAATAATGAAACCTATTGAATTCTATTTATAATAGATTTTTGAATTATTAAAGTGAATTATTAAAGTATGAATTATTAAAGTGAATTATTAAAGTATGAATTATTAAAGTGAATTATTAAAGTAAGAATTATTAAAGTGAATTATTAAAGTATGAATTATTAAAATGAATTATTAAAGTATGAATTATTAAAGTGAATTATTAAAGTTAAAGTAAAGTAAAAGTAAAGTAAAGGTAAAGTTAAAGTATAGTAAAAGTATAAAAACTATGTATGTATAATACGCGTATAAATATATATAATATTAATTTAAATCGTTATATATATTTAATGAAATAAAATATAAATATCGTTATATTTATTATACTGATTAAGTAATGAGTTGTCAAAAGTGATTCTAGATATTTATAAAAGTTATATACATTTTAATAATAAAGTTCTTTTTAAACTGAAAAAACGTCTTTGTACGTTTGAAAATAGATTAATAGAATATTATGGAAACCAATTCTCCACTAACTTTTGTCTAACTTTCGTAAATGACACTTTTTGTTTTTACTTATAAATAGCTTTACAAATTATTCTGAATATCGTTAAGAGGAATAGATTTTCTCAAATCATAGTGGACCTCTCAACAGAGACTTGTAATCATAATTCAATGTTTCTGATAATTCAATCATTTAATATTATTTTTTTTTAATTTCGTCGAAAATCATATTGAAACAAATACGTTCGTGTAAAGTATTATACGTTTAATACTTTATTAATATTCTCAAGTTATAATATATATATACATATACATATCTATTTATATATAACGGTTTGTGAATCGTTGGAATTTGGTCGAGGTTATAATGAAAGTATGAACACAGTTTAAAATTCTTGAGATTTAACTTAACAAACTTTGCTTATCGTGTCGGAATAATATAAAGATTAAAGTTTAAATTTGGTCGGAAATTTCCGGGTCGTCACAGTACCTACCCGTTAAAGAAATTTCGTCCCCGAAATTTGATAGAGGTCGTCATGACTAACAATGAGAATGTTATTATAACGATTATAGAGTTTTATCATGTTCAAGAAGAATGGATAAAATAATTCGATTACTCGAAGCGTGTGAGTGAAGTTATCGTAAATGAATGAAATAAGATAATAGTGATTCGTCGTATCTTTTGACGTCATCACGATTGATCTCCGAAAAGAAAATCTTTGTAATCTATATTGGATTTGATTATTCGGCGATTAAGGAAATTATGATCCTCTTCGAATTAATGCGATAATCCATTTTGATTTCTCTGTCGGATATTTCACTATAAATCCACCTCATTTGTTTTCTTACAACTCACACCTTCTCAACTTATATTTTAAAGTATTTGTCAATATGCTTCATCCAGTGCTGATTCTTGATATACTCCTCACTTTCATATCTGTCGCTCTTCTTTTTCATCTGCCTTCGGAAGAATCTATTTACTTCTACTATACTCTTGGTTTTATAGTGTTTTTAGTTCTCCCGTGTCTTTATATTGCTATATGCATTGATATATACGGTTTGTGATTTCTGGGTTGTTGTTGGGTTTTATATCTTCCCTTATATTTTAAAGTCCTTGCTTCTTCTATAATCATTGTCATCCACAGTTAATGCTCTCTTCTATTTGCTATGATTTATACTCCCATTTCTAGTTTGGAGCTTTGTCCTTTCGTTTCTTCTTCTTGCGATTAAGCACCGTTTGTAATGGTCCAGAATTCGCAGATATAAATTTTGGAATGAACATTGTTAATGTTCTAGGAAGGAAATTGTAATGGCACGATCTTGACTTGTCAAATTACCAGAATACCTCGAAAAAGGCCGAATCATCAAGAAATATTTTCTTGATATTTAGAGATTAAAGAGAATACAAGAGTCGTGTAACATAGCACATGATGACGTTATGATCTGTGAATTATCATGTTCCATTTAGAAACTCAGCATGAATTACTGTAATATAAACACGTTGATCAAGTGTCATTATATTATACTAACTCATGTTTCAGCTCCCAACACTTTTTCAAGAATATTCCTATTTTAAACTCGAATGTTTCAGAATTTAGAAACTAAAATAGTTTCTTTTATGATATAATATAGATAGCGCGAAGAGGTAAATGATTTCAGATAGGAATAATTATAAAAATATCTTCAGAAGTATGGATGATATTTATAATGAAAGATACGATGATATCTTAGAATGTCTAATATCAGAGGATGATGAAGGATATTGTCCGCAGGGGTTTAGAGTCAGGAGTAAGGTATTCGTTAATGACTTCAGTAAGTACTGAATCATTTGGATTCTTTGAAGGCAGGTTCAGCCTTTGTGATTTGTCCACAGCCTCCTTCATACTTTGCTCAATCCGTTTTCCAGTTCTAAAGCTTCTCTTTTTCTGAGCTTTGCCAATATACTATCCTTTTTTATCCAACTTTTTACTGTTAAGGTCGTTTACAATTTTTGCTGCTTCATCAGCATTTTTCAAAATTTTGAGAACTGGTTCCCAGTTTAGGGTGTTTTTCAGAAATTTCTCATTCAAAGAATGTAAGTCTTGGAGGTAGACGTTGTGTGTATATGTAATTGTTGATGTAGACATGCTGCGAGGTTTCAAAATACTGATTGCTGATTCTCAATAATTGGTATGGCAATTCTTGTTATAAGGTACGAATGAGTATATGATAGGGTTTCGATAATTATAATGATTTTTTTTTGGAAAGTCAAAGATCAGTGAAGTTGTTGGTAAGTTTATTGCTAATGTGGTGAATATAAATGATTCCCCGGTAATGTTGGCGAAAGGGCAACGTATCTATCGAGGTTATAATAAGACTGTTTTAATTGAGAATTCGAAGTTGACTTGCTGGAGCTGTGAAAAAACTGTCTATTTTGAAACGGAATTGAAAAGTTATTTTAGCTAGTAAATGCCAAAGGTCTAACACGGATACGTGTCGAACTATGACTTGGGTTTTGAGAGTTTTTCAGGTGTATAACTGTGGGTAACATGTGGTTGGATCATCATCTCGATTGTTCCTTAGTTGAAGTGTCTTCAGGAATTTTGAAAGGTTTGAGCACATATTGTAATCGTTAATACATATGATGTTCTAACACAGTTTTGAAGTCAAAGTATAGCTTTGAAAGATATAGGAATCTAAGAGTGATGATACTGGTTATATTTCGAATTGAATTATGCGATTTCAAAATCAGAATATGTAATTGAATTTGAATGAGTATGATTGTTTTGATTTATATGAAAGAATGGATATTGTTGTGAAAGTAGGGAGTATAGTTGATGATTGCTGAATCAGTTTCGAAAAATGTAATATATTAATTGTGAATTTATATATCTCTCGGGTATTACCTACCCGTTATAAAAAAAATTTCACAATTAATATTTTATACAAAAGAAGTTTATTACAGTCTTTATGAAGATATATGTGTATATTTTCTTTAGATGTAATATAGATTTAATGAGTTAATATTAAATTAAACTCATTTGTTTTATGGTTGGAACTAGAATTGAGTAATCCCTAAAACATTATAAATTGCATAAGTATTTCTTCAATAATATTGAAATTATGAATCATTACTTTGTTATTTGTTGGTTTTCGTGAAATTCTTGTGAACTTCGCAAGGTACGAATGATGTTATTTGAAATGTTTCGAGTACATCGATGATGAAAGTGTAAAATCAAACATATATTCGAATAATACACTTGATTTATTATGAATTGGATTTTTATTGAATTGAGACAGAGATTGTAATTAACGATGGTTAAGTTGCGGACGAAGGACGTACATCATTCCATATTTGTAATATGAATTAACTGAGTAGTTAAGATTCACACATAATAGCTTAGCACGGGAAGATTTATTATGGTTTAAAAATTTATACATATAAAATATACATATAAATCTTTCGATTGGAAATGAGTTAATACTTCATAACTCGTTGATACAATATATTTGTTGTTGATTCGTAATGATGTTCACAATGATTCTTGAACTGACAGAGTTTGTGATGTTACAGGTGCTATTGATTCTGACGATACTGACGGCACTGACTGTGTTGATGATGCTACGGTCCTGTTGATGCTGTTGGTAAAACAATTCTAGCTTGTAAATCGTACACCATTTTCTGTCAAAGTTTCTACTCTACCATCTCCGTTCACTCATCCAATTTACGGTCAGAATTAAATAATCTCTAAGATTTTGGAGATTACATAACTGCCGCAGAGATATCTCTTCAATGAAGTTTATGAATTAATACTTTGTCGTTTGTTGTTGTTGATATTCCTGGATATTTACAGGGCGTATGACGTTGATGTTTGAGATACAGATTGTGATGTTGCGGTGTGGGATGTGGATGTTGTTGTTGGTGGTGGTGATGGTACTGTTGGTGTTGCTGATGGTGGTACTGTTTATACTGCTGGTGCTGCTGCTGGTGTTTGTAACCTTTGCACCATATTCTCCAAAGCCACTACCCGAGCGCGAAGCTCGTTGACTTCTTCTATTACACCGGGGTGATTGTCGGTTCGGACGAGCGGATAAATAAAATCTAGAATTTGGTGTAGTATGTAATCGTGACGAGATACTCTAGAAATAAGAGAGAAAATGGTGTTTCGGATAGGTTCGCCGGTAAGTGCTTCAGGTTCTTCGCCAAGAGGGCAACGTGGTGGATGGAAGGGATCACTTTCTTCTTGTCTCCAATGATTAAAGAGGCTATGAACCCATCCCCAATTCATCCAGAATAGATGATGACTAATTGGTTGATCCATTCCAGTCACACTGCTTTCGGAACTTGAGTGGGATTCCATTTCGGAATCTGAGGGACTTGAACTAATGACGAATTCCATTTCGTAAGATTGAATAAAGAATTTTTCGATATGAAATGATTTTCCGGCCATCGGGTGGTATTCTAATTATATAGAACAAAATGTTTCGTAGATTACGGAGGAATTTACGGAATATGTCAGGCAAAGTTTACAGTAATAGATACGCTAAGATATGAATTAGCAGATACGCTAAGATATGAATTTTGTCTATACACTATTCATGCAATCAATGTAATAAGATGTGTCTAGACTAAGAATGATAAGCAGGTAATTTTCGACAAAAATGATGAGCAAAACTTTTGACATGCAGACACGGTCGAAGTCCAGACTCACTAATGCATCCTAACGACTATCAGTTAGACACACTAATGCAGACCTGGTTCGCTAAGACCACCGCTCTGATACCAACTGAAAGGACCCGTTTATATACATTATAAACGATTCACAATAGTTGATTACATCGCGAGGTATTTGAGCTCTATATGATACATTTTACAAACATTGCATTCGTTTTTAAAAGACAAACTTTCTTTACAACGAAAGTTAACGGCATGCACACCATTTCATAATACATCCAACTATAATTGGCTTAATAATAATCTTGATGAACTCAATGACTCGAATGCAACGTCTTTCAAAATATGCCATGAATGACTCCAAGTAATATCCTTAAAATGAGCTAATGCACAGCGGAAGATTTCTTTAATACCTGAGAATAAACATGCTTTAAAGTGTCAACCAAAAGGTTGGTGAGTTCATAGGTTTATCATAACAATCATTTCAATATATTAATAGACCACAAGATTTCCGTTTATAAATATATGTACACTCGCAAGTGTATAAAAGTATTCTATAAGTTGTAGGCACCCGGTAACAAGCCTTAACGTTCATGTTTTACCCTCTGAAGTACACCAGATCAGGTGTGTTTAAAATAACCTCGAAGTACTAAAGCATCCCATAGTCAGGATGGGGTTTGTCAGGCCCAATAGATCTATCTTTAGGATTAGCGCCTACCGTACATAGACAAGTAGTTTAATGTTACCAAGCTAAGGGTATATTTCTGGTTTAAACCCACGTAGAATTAGTTTTAATACTTGTGCCTATTTCGTTAAACATTTATAAAACAGCGCATGTATTCTCAGCCCAAAAATATATATTGCAAAAGCAATTAAAAAGGGAGCAAATGAAACTCACAATACTGTATTTCGTAGTAAAAATACATATAACGTCATTTAACAAGTGCAAGGTTGGCCTCGGATTCACGAACATATTAATATTGAGATTCAATATTGCAGGAAAGTACGTAGATGCAACGGAGATGATAAAAACTAGATTGACCTCACGAGCATACCCATGAACCAAACCCATCACCTCCATAGCTATAACCCATAATTTCCTTAGCTTCGACTCATTCAAAAAAAACTATTTTGAAATCACTCGGACAGCACTCCGTCGTAATATTTTATGTATACTAATAATATCTTGAAATAATACAGAGCAAATATATATATATAAATATATATATATAAATATATAAATATATATATATATATATATATAAATCGATTGAGAGAGTTTAGAGAAATATATTTTCAAGTTTCTATGAAATAATGAAACCTATTGAATTCTATTTATAATAGATTTTTGAATTATTAAAGTGAATTATTAAAGTATAAATTATTAAAGTGAATTATTAAAGTATGAATTATTAAAGTGAATTATTAAAGTATGAATTATTAAAGTGAATTATTAAAGTATGAATTATTAAAGTGAATTATTAAAGTATGAATTATTAAAGTGAATTATTAAAGTTAAAGTAAAGTAAAAGTAAAGTAAAGGTAAAGTTAAAGTATAGTAAAAGTATAAAAATTATGTATGTATAATACGCGTATAAATATATATAATATTAATTTAAATCATTATATATATTTAATGAAATAAAATATAAATATCGTTATATTTATTATACTGGTTAAGTAATGAGTTGTCAAAAGTGATTCTAGATATTTATAAAAGTTATATACATTTTAATAATAAAGTTCTTTTTAAACTGAAAACATCTTTGTACGTTTGCAAATAGATTAATAGAAGATTATGGAAACCAATTCTCCACTAACTTTTGTCTAACTTTCGTAAATGACACTTTTTGTTTTTACTTATAAATAGTTTTACAAATTATTCTGAATATCGTTAAGAGGAATAGATTTTCTCAAATCATAGTGGACCTCTCAACAGAGACTTGTAATCATAATTCAATGTTTCTGATAATTCAATCATTTAATATATTTTTTTTTAATTTCGTTGAAAATCATATTGAAACAAATACGTTCGTGTAAAGTATTATACGTTTAATACTTTATTAATATTCTCAAGTTATAATATATATATATATATATATATATATATATATATATATATATATATATATATATATACATACATACATATATATACATATACATATACATATCTATTTATATATAACGGTTCGTGAATCTTTGGAATTTGGTCGAGGTTATAATGAAAGTATGAATACAGTTTAAAATTCTTGAGATTTAACTTAAAAAACTTTGCTTATCGTGTCGGAATAATATAAAGATTAAAGTTTAAATTTGGTCGGAAATTTCCGGATCGTCACAGTTGGTTCATATCCATTAGCCATAGGTGTAGCTAACATTTCAGTTTCATTAGTTGGTTCAGTTCCTTCTCCTAAAGAACATTCTCCTATTCCTTGTAATTCTGGAAATTCTTCTAATAATTCTGCATGTGAATCTATAGTTTGAATATAATAACATGTATCATCTGCAGATTGCGGTTGTTGCATGGCTCTATCCACTGAAAAGGTAACACTCTCGTCCTCTATACTTAGGGTCAGTTTCTTACCGAACACGTCTATTATTGCTTTAGCCGTGTTTAAGAATGGTCTTCCTAATATGAGAGGAACTCGAGAATCTTCTTCCATGTCCAGAATAACAAAATCTACTGGAAATACTAAAGTACCAACTTTAACTAGCATGTTCTCCATTATCCCTCTAGGATATTTTCCTGATCGGTCGGCTAGTTGTATGCTTATTCGTGTTGGTTTCAATTCTCCAAGGTCTAGTTTAGCGTATAGTAAATACGGTATTAGATTTATACTAGCACCTAAGTCTGCCAATGCTTCTATTGAACTTAGACTACCCAGAAAACATGGAATTGTGAAACTTCCTGGATCTGATAAGTTTTCTGGTATCTTATTCAACAGCACTACAAAACAATTGGCATTCATAGTAACAGCCGAGAGTTCTTCCATTTTCTTTCTATTTGTGATTAGATCTTTCAAGAATTAAGCATATCTAGGCATTTCTGAAATTACATCAATGAAAGGAAGATTGACATTTATCTGTTTAAACATATCCAAAAATTCGGATTGCTCGTCTTCAAGTCTCTTTTTTCTCATTTTACTCGGGTAAGGAAGTGGTGGTTGGTATGGTTTAACATAAGGTTTAGCCTTAACTGTGTTATCTTCATTAACCTTTTCAACTACCGGTTCTTTTTTCTTATCTTGCTCAAATTGTGGTTCTTATGAAGTAGGAATAGTGTCTTCAGAAATTACAGGTATTTCAGGTGGTTTAAGTGTAATACCACTTCTTGTGGTAATGGCTTTAGCTGTTTCATTCCGGGGGTTAGCATTTGTATCACTAGGTAAACTTCCCGGTTTTCTTTCACCTATCAACCTTGCTAGGTTACTTACTTCTTATTCCAAATTTTGAATATAAGCTTGTTGATTTCTAAATGCTTGAGCATTTTGTTCATTGGTTTGTTTCTGAGATGTGAAAAATTGAGTTTGAGATTCAACTAGCTTTGACATCATATCTTCTAAATTTGGCTTTTTATCATCGGTTTGTGGTGGTTTATTTTGAAAAATATGTCTTTGCTAATTGTAAGTATTATTGGATACTTGTTGATTGCTGGGACCTTGTTGGTTGTTGTATGAAACATTTTGGTTATAATTCTGATTTTGATTGTAGATCGGTCTTAGCGGTTGATAATTATTCTGATAATTATTTCCAGGCCTTTGGTTTAGATATGAAACATTCTCTCTTTGTTCCATTGTTAGTTCAATACTGAGACAATCTTTTGTCAAATGTGGTCCTCCACACTGCTCACAACTAATTCGTATTGAGTGGATATCTTTAGTCATCTTTTCCATTCATCTCTCGACAGCATCTATCTTTGCGGAAATGGAATCAAAGTCATGGCTAGAATCGGCTCTAGCTTCTTTAGATGATCTAACGATATATTTTTCTTGATGCCACTCATGTGAGTGGGAAGCAGTGTTATCAATAATTTTATAAGCGTCAGTTGTGGTTTTCTTCATAATGGAACCACCAGCTGCTATATCGATGTCTTTCCTTGTAGTGATGTCGCATCCTTGGTAGAATATTTGTACTATTTGACAAGTGTCTAAACCATGTTGCGGACATCCCCTCAACAACTTTCCAAATGTTGTCCACGCCTCATACTGAGTTTCATTTGGCTTTTGCGTGAACGTAACAATTTCTCCTTGAAGTCTCACGGCTTTAGATGCCGGAAAGAATTGTTTAAGAAATTTTTCTACTAAAACGTCCCATGTATCAATCGCCCCTTCAGGTAACGATTCTAACCAATCTTTGGCTTCTCCCTTTAAAGTCCAGGGAAATAACATCAGATATATCTGTTCATCCTCCACTTCTCTTATTTTAAATAGAGTATAGATCCTATTAAAGGTACGAAGATATTCATTTGGATCTTCCTTCGGTGCACCACTAAATTGGCATTGATTAGTTACCATGTGTAGAATTTGTCCTTTGATTTCATAATCTGGCGCATTAATGTCAGGTTGAGTAATTGCATGACCTTGGCCAGTTCGTTTAGCTCTCATTCGGTCTTCCATACTTAGAGGTTCCAGATTTTCCATGATTGAATTTATTGAATCTCAATCACTATAGGATTATGATTTAACGGTTGGTTCCTCGACAATTTTTGTTTGAATGATTGGTGGTTCCGGAGGAAAGATTAGTGGTTCAGGATCTCTGAATTGTCCCTGAATATCCTCCGGATTCTCAATTGTGAGGTCAGGTTCAAAAAATGGATTATCGGAAATTTGAATTGGAGTACTTGGTCGACTGGATGATGATTCTAAAGAAAAATCAACGGCGACAATATTGGCTAGATGTCTTGATCTGATTACAGGTGGTGAACGTACAAAAGGTAGTGAACGTTTTGCTCGGTGCATTCACTGAATATCCTATTAGTTATAAAATATAAAAAATTATATAAGTTATCAAAATAATAGACTTTTCTGCTTTTGCCCACGTTTCGAATAGCCAATAAATGCAGCAGGGAGCCAGAACCCTTTAAATTGGAAGCTCACAACTCAGCCACTAACAAATCCAACTATTACTACGAAACAGAAAATTTGGATGTCTATCAATTTAACCACTTAAAATTATTTTTCGTTGAAGTTTAAAGAAATTTTAGATAAGAAATAGAAAATTCTATGTCCTAAAAACTAGAGTGGCGAAAAATAAGAAAGAAAAAGATCGCGTCGGAAAACGTCGAAAAATAAAAGGTCGAAAAATAATAAAAAGAACGTAGCGCGTCGAAACTTAAAAGTCTAAAAACTAAGAATTAAAAGTTGCTTCTAAAGGTATTAAAGCTTAAAAAGAAATACTATATCCAAAACGGTAATTACTTAAAAAGGTACTAAAATATTAAAACGGCGTCGCAAAATTCTAAAGCACCTAAATCTTAGTCTAAAGAAAAAGTACTTAAGGGATTTTACGGCAAAGCCTAAAAATCTAGAAATAAAAATAACTATGGCAAAAACTATGACTTAAAACTAAATACGAGCGTAAAATACAAAAATTACGCTAAAATTATTAAAAAGATATAAAATATAAAAATAAACTTAAAGTTGTAAAAAGTATAATTTTTATAAAAATAATATTTTTATATTATTTATTTTATAAAACTATTAATTTTATATATTAATTAAAACTAGATTAAAACTAAATAAAACAAACTAAATAATAAAACTAAACTAAATATTTAAATACACTAACCCTAATTAGGGTTTTAATAAAATAATAATAATAATTAAAAACTCCGTAATTATTGCTCGGATCAGGGCTGTCAGATCAGGCCATGCGATCGCATGGTCTACGCGTTAAAAATCCATGCGGTCGCATGGAGTAAGGTTTTGGGCCAGGTTCTGGGCTGCAACAGTACTGGACCGAGTGATTTTTTACATATATTTTTTTTCTGTTTTTTTAAAATTATATAAAGTATAATAAATAAAAACTTATATTTTTTTACAAGCTAAAAATAAAAATAAAGAAACTTTATAGTTATATATATATATATATATATATATTTAACAAACTCTTAAAAATATATATATATATTGTTATTTTTCTTTTTATATTTTTGTATTTTTAATATTTAAAACGTACATTTTTTTTATACAAAGAACTTAATAAAAAAAATCTTTTTTTTATATAGCGTTGCGCTTTCGGCGTTTTAGTTTCCCCGGCAGCGGCGCCAAAAATACTTGATGTGCGTAGAGGTGTATACAAAATAGTTATATTTTTACTACAAAATACTATTAAATACGATACAATTTTACACAAGATATTTATTTATTTATAGAATGGATATACCTAAACCTTGCTACAACACTTATAGGCAGTGTACCTAATCGTACAGTAGTGTAGTTTTTAGTAAGTTCGGTTCGTCCACAGGGAACTCGCCAAGTTTAACGCTATATTTTTTTTTAAATTATAATTGTAAAAATACAAAAATATATATAAGTAGTATTATTATTATAAAAGGGGGTTTTTACTGTTTAATGACCGGTTTGTCGATTTTAAAACTTGAGTCGCAGTTAAAACCTAATGTAAAATATTAAAAATAAATATAACTTAATTTAAAGCGTAAAGTAAATGACAATAATTAAAATACGATAAATAAAATAACGGTAAATAAAATTGCAATAATTAAAAGTGCGATAAAATAAAATTGCGATAATTAAAGAGTACGATAATTAAAAGTGCAATTAAATATGAAATAAAGGAAATTAAATATGAAATAAAGGAATTATGCTTATTTAAACTTACGTAATCATGATGTTCCACGTGTTGTTTTTAGTTTAGTACCATGGGTTAATTTTCCTTTGTCCTGGATTATTTGATATGTCCATACAGAGTTGTCCATAATAGTCCATCAGTCATAATCATAAAATGCGGAAGTCTTCGTCAAATTATTCTTATTCCCGAAGTCAAATATTCCAACTAATTGGGGATTCGAATTGTAACAAGGTCTTAATACTTTGTTTAATGAATACACCAAGTTATCGACTGCGTGTAAACCAAGGTTTTACTACTTTGTTAACAATTACACCAATTACCCTTGAATGTAATCCACCCCTGTTTCAACAAGTCTATTAACTATTAATCCAGTTCCGTGTCCGGTAAAATGAACAATTATTGGTATTTATAGATATCCCGCCCACCGTACCCAGTCAAGCGTATGTGGTTATATATAAATATGTCAAATTATAAGTCTATATATTAAATCAACGAGGTATCATTTAGTTAATATAAAGCCCATTAATAGCTCATAGTCTAATTTCTACAAGTGTCGTTCTTTTATCCAAACCTCAATTATGGTCCAAAGCCCAATTACCTAATTTTAATATTTAGCCCAACATCACGATTACTTCGGCATTAAATAAGCATAATAATAACTTAGATACGAGACATTAATTTAAAAAGGTTGAACATAACTTACAATGATTAAAAATAGCGTAGCGTTACACGGACAGAATTTCGACTTACACCCTTACAACATTCGCTAACATACCCTTATTATTAGAATTTAAAATTAAAATTAAAATTAAAATTATAATATATATATATATATATATATATATATATATATATATATATATATATATATATATATATATATATATTATACGAGTGAGATAGAGAGATAGATGGATGTAAGATCAACCAAAACTGCGAAATTTATAGGATGTCACCAGAAACTATTCACCATACGATCGCATGGGATTTAGGCCTTCAGACCATGCGATCGCATGGCCACTTTTTCCAGCTTATGTACTTTTGTTTGCTTCTTTGCCGACGGTTTAATAAATAAATATAATATATAAATAATTTTAAGAATTATTTAAATATTATTTTATATTTATGTGCATAGTTGACTTGTAATTTTTAGTCCGTTGCGTCGAGCATTGAGAGTTGACTCTGGTCCCAGTTTCGGATTTTCGAACGTCCTTGCGTACAATTTAATATCTTGTACTTTGCATTTTGCGTCTTGTACTCTTGTAATTTCGAGATGTTTCTTATCAATAATTTGAACCACTTTGATTGTACTTTGTACTTTTTAGCTTTTTGGTCGTTTGCGTCTTCAATTCGTCGAATCTGTCTTTTGTCTTCACCTTTTATTATTTAAACGAATATCACTTGTAAATAGAACAATTGCAACTAAAAGCTTGTCTTTCTTGAGGGATAATGCTATGAAATATATGTTCGTTTTTAGTATTATCAATCTTTCTAAGTATGAACAACCATGAACTTATTACTTGAAAATTCAACTCATTACTTCCTTTTATACATGTTTAAAGTTGTGATGTTGTTAATTTGGTCAAGTATTACTAGTTAATCTTGATCTCATATTTCATGAAACTAAAAGTTAACTTTATAAGTTCAAGAACATGGAAGTATAACTTTCTAGTTATAACTTCATATACTTGTGTTGGATCTAAGCTTCTATAGCTTATGGTCTTCTAATTTTGTTGTAAATAAGAGCTTACAAGCTTACATACATTTTACTAGTTGAAAATCTAAGTTTCACAACTTATGGTTTCATTAAAGTGAAGATCTAAGTTCTATAACTTAGGATCTAACTTAAGAACACTAGATCTAGACTTTCTAGTCTAGGATCTTTAAGATCTAGCTAAGATCTAAGTTCTACAACTTAAGATCTTGATTATTTAGTTTACTTTCAAGTTTGTAGCTTAATATTACTATTAGAACTCATGTAAGTGTCGGATCTAAGATCTTGATGTAACTTTAGTTCATCAACCTTCATACAACTCTTAAGTGAGTTGTGCTACATATCTTAGACTTACATTAGTGTTATGATGGTCAAAACTTGGTAAAGATGATGCACACACATCAACGAGTTGTACACTTGAAGCTATACGCATCAAGGATGAGAACCGTGATGAGCATCAAGCACCAAGAACCCACCGGAACACCTTTACTTACTGCTTATGGAACTGATCAGACTACCTGGGCTATTAGAAAATTGATTTTCAGTTAGTTCGGTTTGAGTATATAATTTTCCGTTTAGACCTCGTCTTAATCCGAGTTACGGTTTAGGATCTATGGCCTCCCAAAAGTCACTACACCCTATTAATGTTGTGCTAAAATTTCTGGCCTACTCGCACTTAAACCATCACCACGGTCAAAAGAAGACGAGTTTGGTTCTGGAAATTGGTCAACCTCTAAGGGACTCATATATGGAGCCATGGCCACTGGTCCCACCTCATTTCAGTTTGTATAGGGGTCGTGGCGACTGAACGAAGTCAGTCCTTGTTTCAAACCCTAGTCTTGACTTAAAACTTACTTTACACTTTTTGTTTAATGATGAATGATTATGGTACTTAAGACCTAATTTACATACTTTTAAACCTTTGGGAATGATTTACTGACTTAGTAACTTTTGACTTAGGTTGAGGACCTTTCGGACCAACCACTTGCTTACTATTCCTGTGTATCGACTTTTACTACTTTTCACTGTGAGTTATAGCATCCCTTTTTACTTTAACTATTTTGGGAACTAAGAATACATGCGCGTTTTACGTTTTACATACTAGGCACGAGTACTTAAACTTTATATATGTGTGGGTTATACAACGGCATAAACTTTCCCCTTAGCTCGGTAACGTTTAGTCATTGGTCTTTGAACCGGTGAACGCGAATCTTAGATATGGATCCATAGGGTTTGACATCCCCACTCGGGCTAGTCGCACTAGAATTTAACGGGTGTTTAATACTTCGTAAACATACGCACTCGCCAAGTGTATTTTTAGGGGGTGTTATTTACGTTAAGTTAGTTACCAAGTGCCCACGGTTAAACATATACTTTTCATACTGTTTGAAACATTGAAATCTCGTGGCCTACCTTACGTTACTGTTATACTTAAACTATAGCTCACCAACCTTTGTGTTGACGTTTTTAAGCATGTTTTTCTCAGGTGCTTAAGGTTTGATTGCTTCCGCTGTAGTTGCCATGCTTTGTAGACTCCCGCTGCGCTTATTAGAGATGTCTTCGCATGAAACGTTTATTTTGCATCAAAACTTTATTACTTTTGAACAATGTAATCATAACGACCTATGGGTCACATACTATTATTAATTGCTCCTATTCATAGAAGAATACTATCGGTTGTTAAACATTTGATGTTGGTTAAGACATCACCTTTTCTTATGAATGCAAACTTATTTTGAAACAGCATATAGTATTTGACCTTGTAATGATCCTGTTGTTGATGATTCGTACACGATGGTTTTGTACGGGGCATCACAACTAATCTTGCATTCATCATTACCGAAAATTTGGTCGGGTACGGTTACCGTGGTTAGTAGCTCTACCGGTACTACTAAGCTTGCGTATGAAGGAATTAGGGATTTAATTCTCGGTAAAGACACTCGTAGGAGAAGTTTGGGGGAATTGTTATTCGGTTCTTTGTTAAGTACCGACAACCTTGGTAGGAAAGTTGATCACGGTGTGAAGAAGAGTAAAGGGAAGTTAAAGAAGAGGTATCCATCAAAAGACCGAAGTGAAGTTATTTGTTGGGGTTGCAATCAAAAGGGGCATTATCAAAGATATTGTAAGAATGCTCCGGTTAAAGATGTTAAATTGACAACGGAAGATACGGAGGATGCACTACTATGTAGTATTGAAAGTTCGGTGGAGTCTTAGGTCTTGGATTCGGGAGCTTCGTTTCACACTACACCCACTAAGAGCGTGATGAGGAATTTTCGATCGTATCAAGGTAAAGTTAGATTGGCAAACAACAAAAGTCTCTAGATTAAAGGTATAGGGAATATTGTATTGAAAACTACTCTTGGTTCTAATTGGACTTTGAAGAACGTGAGGTTTATTCCTAAGTTAAAGAGGAAGTTAATCTCGGTTGGTCAATTAGATGAAGAAGGTAATGAGGTTACTTTCAAGAATTGCCAATGTTAGGTGATTAAGGGTAGTAGTGTCGTAGCTCATGGACATATAAGGGGAACTCTGTGACGACCCGACAAAATCGTCATTGACGGTGCCGTCAACTTAGGTCCCGTAACGTGGTCATAAGTCTTTAAAACAAAGTTTGACTAAAAGTATGTCGCATTCATTTCAAATGTAATGATGGTTCAAAGTTTACAAAAGTAGTTCGACAAGTTAAGTTACAATGTTTAAGTACAAATAAAACCTATGCGACAAAATTTAAGTAAAGTCAAAAGACGCTCCACGTATGCATGTATACTCGACATCCAAGCAAGTATCAAAAATAGTGTGCGGAAGCATGTAACACTTAGCATTCAAGGACCTGAGAAAAACATAGAAAATCTGTCAACGAAAACGTTGGTGAAATCATAGGTTTAGTAAGTATGTAATGTTGAACCACAAGATTTATAACGTTGAAATTATAGTGAACCATTCTAAAAGTTGTTTTTTGTATCACGAGCACCCAATTATCAAGACTTAACTGTATACAAACCCCGTTATCATAATGTTAAAACCTACACTATACCCGAAAATATATTTCATCCGCTAACGGTAGCGTACCATCCGAATGAGGGTTTGTCAAACCCGTATGGATCCACACAACATAAGTTCTCGCTTACACCCTGCAAGTGTAACTAATGATAATTGAATTGAGACTTTTTGTTCTAACTCGTACGTAGAATGTTTGTTTTCGTACTTGTGTTCACTTTGTAAAACGAAACGCTTATATTTTCTCATCCCAAGTATAAGTATAAAAAGTAAAAGTGGGACTATGATCTCACCTTAAGTGCACGAATATAATTGTACTTCGCAAAGTAAACGTGTGCAAGAACGAATGCTAGTCTTGACCTAAACAAGTAAGTTGTATCAATACCGGTAAAATACAAGGTCGGTCGAAGTTGTTCAATTAGTCCTATGGCTCGTTACGACTCAATTATATAGCATGTGAATCAAGTTGAGTTTCATGCAAGATATAAGTACAAGAGAGAGAGGTTATAACGATTAAACAAAGTTTTGGTCAAGTCAAAATAAAAGTCAACTTTGGTTAAGGTCAAAGTCAACGAAAAAGTCGACACGTTCGGGTCGGGTCTCGGACAATTTTTCTGAATTATATAATCATATATGAGTATCTTAGAACAAGTTACATGTTAATCGGAGGTGCGTAGCATTGTTGAATTTAGACGAAAAATGACAAATTTGGACAGCCTGCTGATCAGGCTTAAGCCGCACCGCGGCCCGAGGGGGCGCGCCGCGAGCTAAAAAGGTTTTGGAAGGTCGAGGGTTTTGATGGTCCCAGACCATCTGGGTCGGTGTTAAGCCGCGCCGCGGCTAGGAAGCCCGCGCCGCGGGTGTCACCTGGGCAAAAATCCTTGGACAGTTTTCAAGTGTTTAAGTCGAGCCAAGTTTCATCAAGTCACAATTTATGAACCGCAAACACTAAAAATGCATACCATACATCGTTGAAAAGGTATTTTAACAAGGAATACAACTAAATACATATCATCAATCTAAATCATCATTTACAACAACTAAAACCACATTGATTGACCATTAAATGTTCATCATTAATGTTTCAAGTTCGTAAATGCAACTTGATGATTCGGGAATTAAATGTGCACATATGACATGCCGTTTCGTAGGTAATTACGCATACAATACAACTAAACATTTACCAACAACATTGCAAAGCATTTAATGCATCAAAATTCATATTTAGTGAAGTTTTCTAAGTCAACCTACATACCAAAATGAAGCTAGTGATGCTAGTAACACATTTAATATATGCACTTTAACATTTAACAACATTTAATCAACCAAATCTCAAGATTAAACAAACCCTTTTTCAAGTTCATGTTAGTTACACCAAAATGACAAGAACAAGCAAACAAATCACATATTCATGTTAGACTTGAGCCATAGTCACTAATTAACACACTTTAAAGTTTAAAGACCAAGAACAAGAAATCTAGTGTTTTAGAAAATCTTACCCCAAGTTATGAAATTAGTACCAAATTAAAGCTCTTGATTAGAAGATCACAAATATGTAATTTATTTTGATGTTGGCTTGCTAGATTGGATTTAGATGATGAATCTTTGTTGTTGTGAGTTGAGAGAATAATGGAAGTAGCAAAAATGGTGGGAGGTGAGGATAAGGTGGAAGAGTGGGGAGGTGGGGTTGACTAGGTCAACATCTAGTTACTTGTTTGGCCAAATGACAAAGTTAGTCCCCCGAGTTTAAGAGCGGGTGCGTGAATTAACCATACGAATTATCTTACATACGTTAGAGTAAACGAGAGAAGTTATAACTAAATAACGGACTTTAAAATAAATAAACGGAAAGTAAACGGAAAAATTTGGGTTATTACAAACTCTTTATATGGTTGAGGTGTTTGAAGAAGACACGGTGATTACTACGGTTGACGTTGGGGCTAGTTCTACACTATGGCACCGAAGACTCGGGCATATAGGTGAGAAGGGTATGAAGGTTCTTTTCGAGTGGGAGAATTCCGGATTTGAAAAAGATAGAGCTTGGGTTTTGCGAACCATGTACTTATGGGAAGCAAAAGAAGGTAACTTTTGTTAAATTGGGGAATTCACCAAAGTTGAAGAAATTGGAGCTAGTTCATACGGACATTTTTGGGCCAATGAATGTAGAATTACATGGAGGTTCTAGTTATTATGTCACCTACATTCACGACGCCACTCGAAAGGTATGGGTTTATTTTCTTAAAGCTAAATCTGAAGTTTTTGGTACTTTGTGAAGTGGAAAGCTATGGTTGAGAATGAGACCAATTTAAAGGTCAAGTGCTTAAGGTCGGACAATGGAGGAGAATATGGTAGTCTTGAGTTTAAATATCATTGTGCAAAGTTCGGTATTAGAATGTTGAAAACGGTACCGGAAACACCGCAACACAATGGGGTCGCCGAACGTATGAATCGTACGTTGAATGAAAGGGATAGGAGTATGAGACTACATGATGGTTTGCCTAAGATGTTTTGGGTGGATGCGGTTAATACAGAGGCTTATTTGATTAATAGGGGACCCTCAACACCATTGGTTTCCGAAATCCCGAAGAAGAATGGCTAGGTAAGAAGGTTAGTTATGATCATCTTAAAATCTTTGGGTGTAATGTTTATGTGAAGACCAAGATATTGATAAAGATAAACTTGAAGCTAAGTCAAAGAAGTATATGTTCATTGGTTACGGTTCAGATGAGATGGGCTATCGTTATTGGGATAATGAAGCTAGAAAAGTTATTCGATCGCGTGATGTACCTTTGATTGTAGTGACCCGAACTTTTCCATGATTATCTCATGATTATATATTAATGAAATTGATATTTACATGATTAAATATTTCCAACATGTTAAGCAATCAAACTTATTAAGACTTGATTATTTTAAATGAGCTTTATATAGACAATTGACCACCCATGTTGACCGGCGATTCACGAATGTTAAAACTTGTAAAAACTATATGATGATATATATATATATGGATATGTATATAGCTAACATGATATTATGAAAAGTAAGTATCTCACTAGGTATATTAACAATGAGTTATATACATAAAATGAGGCTATTGAATTATGAAACTCGAAACGATATATATAATGAATATCATTATAGCAACGCCTTACTAAATACATATGTATCATATTAAGATATATTCATTGTTGGTGATTTGTGTCACCAATATGATTTAAGTGTAATGGGATTAATTTGTTAACCAAAATAACCTTGATAAATATCGAACAAGTTTGGGAAAGTGTGGATTGCACACTTGTTTGAACTTATCATAATTATGACGGGGGTTCGGGGGCAGCGCCCCAGATAGCGGGGTCCGAGGGGTGGCAACCCCTGGCGGGGTCTAAGGGGCAGAGCCCCTGGCTGGGGTCGAGCTGCCAGGACAGCTTGAAAATTTCTTTGTTTGGGTTAATATCTCTTTATTAAAAATGTGTTAAAATTTGAATTAAAGCTTTCAACAATATTAAATGAGATCGTTAACTTAAAGCTTTCAAAAACAACACTTACATGTAACAACTAACGATGACTTAACGACTCAGTTAAAATGATTATACATGTAATGTATTAAGATGTATTAGTACACTTTTGAAAGACTTCAAGACACATATCAAAGTACTTCTACTTAACAAAAATGCTTACAAATACGTTCTCATTCATTTTCATCAACAATTCTACTCGTAGTCATTCAGTATTCGTACCCATATTATACACAGCTTCTAGACGTACTTACTATGGGTATATACCAATAGGAACTAGCATGGGATTCCACTCTTGATTATGTCATGCATGACTAATCAAATTTAACTTCTTCCATGAACTAGTCAACTATCTAGACTCCTTTTAACCCCACTCACCACTCACCATTCACCACTTACCACTCAATCCATTTCACTTCCAATTCTCTTTCTAATTCTCTCTAAACACACACACACACACTCTTAGGAACGAAATTTACAGTAAACTAATCATCATCTTCATCAAAAATTACTTCAAGAATCAAGCTATAACCATCATAGGAAGAACACTTCAAGAACACTTCGAAAATCCTTTCAAGTTTACTAGTTTACTTTCAATCTTGCAAATCCATTCCAAGTAATCATCTAAGATCAAGAAACCTTTGTTATTTATAGTAGGTTATCTTTCTTATTCAAGGTAATATTCATATCCAAACTTTGATTCAATTTCTAGAAGTATAAACTATCTTAATTCGAGTGATAATCTTACTTGAACTTGTTTTCGTGTCATGATTCTACTTCAAGAACTTTCAAGCCATCCAAGATCCTGTAAAGCTAGATCATTTTTTATCACTTCCAGTAGGTTTACCTACTAAACTTGAGGTAGTAATGATGTTCATAACATCATTCGACTCATATATATAAAACTATCTTATTCGAAGATTATAACTTGTAATCACTAGAACATAGTTTAGTTAATTCTAAACTTGTTCGCAAACAAAGTTAATCCCTCTAACTTAACTTTTAAAATCAACTAAACACATGTTCTATATCTATATGATATGTAAACTTAATAATTTAAAACCTGGAAACACGAAGAACACTGTAAAACCGGACATACGCCGTCATAGTAAAACCGGGGGCTGTTTTGGGTTAGATAATTAAAAACTATGATAAACTTTGATTTAAAAATTGTTCTTCTGGGAAAATGATTTTTATTATGAATATGAAACTATATCCAAAAATCATGGTTAAACTCAAATTGGAAGTATGTTTTCCAAAACAGTCATCAAGACGTCGTTCTTTCGACTGAAATGACTACCTCTTAAAATATTGACTTGTAACCTGTATTTCCAACTATAAACTTATACTTTTTCTGTTTATTTTCATAAATTTTAGTTCATTATTAAACAAACTCAACTTGAATCACTCAAAACGGATATAAAACGAAGAAGTTATGGGTAAAACAAGATTGGATAATTTTGCTTGTTGTAGCTACGTGAAATTTGTAACAAATCTATACAAATCATAACTTAACTAATTTATATTGTATTATACATGTATTATAACATATATTATGTAATCTTTTGATACCATAGACACGTATACAATATTTTGACATATCATATCGACCCATCTATATATATTATTTGGGAACAACCATAGACACTCTATATGCAGTAATGCTTGAGTTAGCTATACAGGGTTGAGGTTGATTCCAAAATAATATATATACTTTGAGTTTTGATCTAGCCTGAGACTTGTATACACTGGGTCGTGGATTGATTCGAGATAATATATATCGATTTATTTCTGTACATCTAACTGTGGACAACTAGTTGTAGATTACTAACGTTGGACTGCTAACTTAACAAACTTAAATCGTTAAAAACATAATAAAACATATTGTAAATATATTTCAATCATACTTTAATATATATGTATATATTTGTTATAGGTTCATGAATCGACCTGTGGCCAAGTCTTATTTTCGACGAAGGAAAAATCTGTGAAAGTGAGTTATAGTCCCACTTTTAAAATCTAATATTTTTGGGATGAGAATACATGTAGTTTTATAAATGTTTTACAAAATAAACACAAGTACTTGAAACTATATTCTATGATTGAATCATTATACTGGATATCACCCTTTAAAAAGCTTGGTAGCCTAACAATTTGGGAACAGACCCCCAAATTGACGCGAATCCTGAAGATAGATCTATGGGCCTAACGAACTCTATCCATGTTATGGATGCTTTAGTACTTCGATTTTATATACAGATGAGTGTACCTGTATATTGGGGATATTCTAGATGCATTTGTTAATGTCGGTTACCAGGTGTTCATCATATGAATAGTTTTTATACAGATTGCATGTTATTTATGAGAAATGGAAATATGAAATCTTGTGGTCTATTATTACGAATTGATAAATATATAGGTTAAACCTATAACTCACCAACATTTTTGTTGACGTTTAAAGCATGTTTATTCTCAGGTGATTATTAAGAGCTTCCGCTGTTGCATGCTAATTTATGGATAAGAATTAGAGTCAGCATGCTTGTATAATATTGTTTAAAAACTGCATTCGAAGACATATATTGTTGTGTAATATTATTGTAAACCATTATGTAATTGTCATGTGAAAATGCTATATTTTAGATTATCGTTATTTGATAATCGTCGTAATATTTTAAAGTTTAAGGTTTATTTTAAAATGGAATGCAGTCTTTGAAAATCGTCTCATATAGAGGTCAAAACCTCGCAACGAAATCAATTAATATGGAACGTTTATAATCTATATGAACGGGACATTTCATTGATGAAGATTTGGTCTATGGCAAACCAGAAACGGGGAGTCAAAAATCGGATCATATTATTCTTGATGATGTTTCTCTTGATGATCTTGCGGGTTCTAGCGGGAGTTCGGGGAACAATGAATTGCCGATTAATGGTGATGGGTCAGATCTTGACAATGATGGGAATGGTTCGGATAGTGGTGATAATTCTGAACATAGTACGAGTTCTAGTAATGAGGAGGCTAATGAAACCGGTCCAACCATACCGGTTGCTCCTATACTTAGACGCTCGACTAGAGTACCCAAACCTAATCTAAGGTATTCTCCATCAACAAACTACTTGCTCTATACCGAGAATGGTGAACCCGAAAGTTACTTTAAAGCAAGAAAGTCCAAAGAATCCATACAATGGGAGCTTGCTATGAAAGAAGAGATGGGGTCACTTCAGAAGAACAAGACTTGGTCACTAGTGAAATTACCTCATGATAAAAAGGCATTGTAAAACAAATGGGTGTATAGAATAAAGAATGATGCGGATGGCAAGAAGAGGTACAAAGCACGGTTAGTGGTTAAAGAGTTTCAACAAAGGAAAGGGGTTGATTACCAAGAGATATTCTCACCGGTGGTGAAGATGACTACTATTCATTTGGTGCTTGCATTGGTAGCATCCGAGGACTTACATCTACAACAACTAGATGTGAAGACCGCATTCTTACATGGGGATCTTGATGAGGAGATCTACATGAGGCAACCCGAGGGCTTTGAGGTAAAGGGTAAAGAGAAGTAGGTTTGTATGTTAAAGAAAAGTTTGTATGGATTGAAATAAGCACCTCGGCGATGGTACTTGAGATTTGATGAGTTTATGAAGAAGGTTGGTTTTGTAAAATGTGAAGCGGACCATTGTTCTTACTTGAAGAAATTCAAGTCTTCTTACATAATCTTATTGCTATATGTTGATGACATGTTGCTTGTGGGTTCGGACATGTTCGAGATCAATAAGTTGAAAGGTATGTGATAGTGCTCCAAATGAACATATATTTAGTAGCAATATCCTCCCAATATGTAAATTATTTAGTTGTAATTGTCCTATTTTAAGTTGTAATCGTTTATATTAAATAAGTGCGAAGACAAAAGGCGAAAACGACGATTTGAAGACGCAAACGTCCAAAAAGCTCAAATGTACAAGATACCATCCAAGTGGTTCAATTTATTGATAAGAAACGCCTAAAAATGACAAGAGTACAAGTTACAAAACGCAAAGTACAAGATATTAAATTATACGAAAGGACGTTCGAAAATCCAGAACCAGGACCTGAGCCAACTATCAACGCCCGACGCAATGGACCAAAAATTATGAGTCTACTATGCACAAGAATATAATATAATATATATATAATTATATAAAATTATATATATTATATTATATAATTAAATATAACGTCGACGAGCTAGCAAACAAAGCAATTGGGAATGGCCAGGCTGGCCATGCGATCGCATGAGATTAACACTGAGAACCCATGCGATCGCATGAGCCTCAGGATCAGACCACATCTTTAAATAGCCAGCCTTTCTGCTCGACTCTTAACATAATAATAATAATACTCCTCTGTAATAATATATATATATATATATATATATATATATATATATATATATATATATATATATATATATATATATATATATAGTACAGTGTAGTTTTATATTAGATTAGTTTTGGGTTATGCAAAGGTTATTTTACGGGTTTTAAAGTCGGAGCTCTGTCCGTGTAATACTACGCGATAAATAATCAATGTAAGCTATGTTCTCCTTTTTAAATTAATGTCTCGTACTTAAGTTATTATTATGCTTATTTGAGCCGAAGTAATCGTGATGTTGGGCTAAATATTAAAAGACGGGGTTATTGGGCTTTGTACCATAATTGGGGTTTGGACAAAAGAATGACACTTGTGGAAATTAGACTATGGGCTATTAATGGGCTTTATATTAAATTAACGATACCTCATTAATTTAATATAAAGGTTATGATTTGACGTATCTATATATAACCACATACGCTTAATCGGACACGATGGGCGGGATATTTATAAGTACGAATTATTGTTCATTTGACCGGACACGGGGATGGATTAATAGTTAATGGACTCATTAAAACAGGGGTGGATTACATTCAAGGGTAATTGGTGTAATTGTTAACAAAGTATTAAAACCTTGGATTACACACAGTCGATAACCTGGTGTATTCATTAAACAAAGTATTAAGACCTTGTTACAGTTCGAATCCCCAATTAGTTGGAATATTTGACTTCGGGTATAAGGTTAAATTTGCCGAGCATTTTATAATTATGACCGATGAACTATTATGGGCAAAACCCAGATAGGTTTCAATTACATCCAGGACAAAGGACAATTAACCCAGGGTAATAAATAATAAAAACGTCAAACATCATGGTTACGGAAGTTTAAATAAGCATAATTATTATATTGTTATTTATTTTACGCACTTTAATTATTGTCATTTATATTTACGCTTAAGTTTTAAAATCGACAAACCGGTCATTAAACGGTAAACCCCCTTTTATATATTATTACTATATATAATATATTTTGTACAAATATAATTGTTTAAAAATATAGTGTAAAATAAGTCGTCTCCCTGTGGAACGAACCGGACTTACTAAAAACTATACTACTTTACGATTAGGTACACTGCCTATAGTGTTGTAGCAAGGTTTAGGTATATCCCATATCTATATAAATAATAAAAAATTTGTGTTATTTGTATCGTATTTCGTAGTAAAAATAATAACTATTTCGTATACACCGCTGCACACATCAAGTTTTTGGCGCCGCTGCCGGGGACTCGGCGAAACGCAATATTTTTAATTTATTTTTGTATAAATATATTTATATATAATTTTTAGAAAAATAATATAAAATTAAAAAAAACAGAAACCCAGGCCCATGCGGTCGCATGAGCCGGGTGCCTTAAAACCATGCGATCGCATGGCTTGATTTGACCCGTCTGATACCTCTGCCGACAGAAATTAGGGTTTTTAATTAATAATAATAATTATTATTAAACCCTAATTAGGGTTATATTTAATATTATTTAGTTTAGTTTTATTATTTATTTTGTATTATTAAGTTTAATTAAGTTTTATAAATTATAAAATTAATATTTTTATAAAATAAATAATATAAAAAATAAAAATAATATTTTTATAAAAATTGTACTTTTTACAACTTTAAGTTTATTTTTATATTTTATATCTTTTTATTTGTTTTTAGCGTAATATTTGTATTTTTCGCTCGTAATTAGTTTTAAGATATAGTTTTTGCCATAGTTATTTTAATTTCTAGATTTTTAAGACTTTGCCATAAAATCCCTTAAGTGCCTTTTCTTTAGACTAAGATTTAGGTGCTTTAGAATTTTGCGACACTATTTATAAATTTTAGTACCTTTTAAGATACGACGCGCTACTTTCTTATTTTTATTTTTTGACGTTTTTTGACGCGTAATCTTTTTCTTTCTTATTTCTCGACACGCTAGTTTTTAGGACATAGATTTTTATTTTCCAAACGAAAAATTATTTTAAGCGGTTAAATTGATAGACATCCAAATTTTCTGCTTTGTAGTAATAGTTGAATTTGTTAGTGGCTGAGTTGTGAGCTTCCGATTTAAAGGGTTCTGGCTCCCTGCTGCATCTATTGGCTATTCGAAACGTGGGCAAAAGCAGAAAAGTCTATTAATTTGATAACTTATATAATTTTTATTTTTATAACTAATAGGATAATTAAGTAAATGCACCACATTGTAGCTAAAATTTGGTAATAAGCGCATTATGGAAAATCTCGAGAATATTTTGGAAACTCTTTATGACATCCGAAATCAATTTAATCAATACTCTCAAACGGGTGTTGATGACAATTCGTTCGGTCAATCTTGGATCACGAATGACGAAACAATAACTGGTTGTGAAATCTGTGGAGATTATCACTCAACATGGGAATGTTATTATTACGTTCCTATAGAAAATTATGCACCCATGGAACCGGAATGGAATGATTATGAGGAATACAATTCTAATTGGGATTATTCCCAAGAATATATCCAAACTCAACAACCAGAAGACGAGGAAAATTATGTGCCTGAAAATTCTTTAGATTATATGAAAATCAAACTCGAAGAACTTGATGCTCAAAATGAACAAATGAGAGAGTTTGTAAATTGGCAAGCTGAAACTCTATCAGATTACACACCTATTGATCTGAGGAGTCGTGTGCAAGAAAATCTCATATCATCGAATTTTGATGAATTCGAGAGCTCCGAAATCACATACTATCCCGATGATACTTTTTATTCAGTCTTACCAATTTCACAACATATCGACACATTAGCCTCTACATACGAAATCATCGATCCATCAATGGATGAAGAAGAAGTAAGGGTGACAAATTGGTACTCTTGGGAAAACGATAACGTTGAAAATTTTACCCCCGAGACCAAAGTGGAGGAACCGATAAGGACCGTTAATGAAGAAGAATTTGCTTCAATCTAGCCACAACCTTCCAACCCAATATTCTCAATAGACGAGTCATCTAACGAAGATGAACTACGAGCTGTAATAGATAATGACACCTCGGATTTCACCCAATTGGGTAATAGAGGTGAAAATTTTGATCCCGAGAATAAAAGGAAGGAAATGTTAGGAATTGTCCACCCTATAATATGTATGTCGGTGTATATCGATCCATTTGACCAAGAAACAGAAAAGAGACAAATCCATTTACTAAAAGCTACACTTAAAAAAAGAATTAATTAGTGACGATCGGGTGAGTCTAAACTTTAAACCCATTGATATATTTTATAACACCCGAGATGTAAATAACTGGCTCACTATTTTAATTCGTGGAACTTATTCTACCGACTTCACATGTCGTCAGCTAAGTATGGGGAAGTCTAACCCCACTTAACGTTAAATTAGGGGTTCGGGTTAGTGCATAACTCGTCAATAAAAATACATGATGAGTAAGGGTAAAAGACGCATTTTCAAAAATTAGCAAACAGTTCAGAAAAGCAACCGTTTTTGAATAAAAACATGTGTGATAAAACAAGAAGGAATGAACGATGAGGCGCGCCATCTATCATTCGACGAGCTTTGTAATTACAAACTGGGTATTTTTAATCACTTTCTACACTAATCACCCGCATGAATTTATAATTAGAGTCTGATTTCATGCTAATGAGGGCATTGCATGATCTCAAGTGTGGGAAAGGGTTATAAATTCTCTCGGGTTTATACTTGGTTTATTTTCTAAATTTTATGAAAATTTTAAAAATTTTCAACTAAATGAATTCAAAATCATGTTTATACATATTTATGAATGATGAAAACTAGGTGTTAATACCGAAATTATCGTTACCTCGGAAAGGACATAAATTGAGAAACAACTAAAACGCTTGAATTTATTTATTAAGATATAAAAAGACGCATGAAAAAAACCAAGTGTGGGGAGAATGTACCAAGTTATTCAATTAAAAACTATCTATCACATGTTTCTGTAAAGTTATTGCAGGTGCTTTTGTTTTGGACTAATTTAATGAGTTTTATCCGAATTACTGTAATATATTTATAAGAAAGATGGATCTGCACGATGAATCAATTCCATCATTAAAAGGAAGTAAAGTCTTCTAAAAAAGACACGCGCTTCTTGATTTAGGTCAAGAAGTTGTCGTCCAGACCAGCTGTAGGTTGACGAAAAATCTAGAAAAGTCATCTCTAAAATCAGCAGGAAATCCACGGACCTCAAAATCAAACAGGGTCGTCAAGTGGTCAGACTTATCCTAACCATGAGAGGATCTGTCTCGTAAAATGGGGAGGGCACCGTGCAAATTAGCTTGATAAGACTAATGAATCAGATCCCCAGAAAGGATAATCTCCTTAAAGATTAAAAATCAGCTTTTAAGCCTGATATTACTCAATCCTTGAGATTGACCTTAAAGATTGAGAATTACAAACTCATGAAATTCGATAATATCTAAACTCGAGCTTGAACGAGAAAATACTTTGATCAAAATTACAAACCGATTTGTTTTCTGAAAACCCATTTTTAATGCGTTCATTACCATTGTACGTAAAATCCTAGAAATTCACCTAGAATTCATTAGGTCACCTGAACCAAATCAGGTGTCAACCGTAAGAACGGTGGTTGCATAGCATGGTCGGAGACAGGACCTTGTGCCAGACCGAAAAATTATAGGATGATCTTTACTATTGCTCCTACAAAGGATAGTAATAGCATCCGACACGTTTTTGGACCATAATCAAATGCATGTCAGGGGACATTGCCTTAACAGTTGCTTGTTCAATGCTTTCCTTTACAACCGGACGGTAGTTTTCCGAAAGGTAATATACGGGACAAGTAAACTGGACGTGTTGCTTTCCTAATACAAGGTTAGCAAGTGCGTAACACAAAACCGCAAGTGTTGAGCTAAAATTTTCAAATCTGAAACCCACAAAACCCACAAAAACAATTTGCAAACACCAGTGAAGGGTTATTCCAGAAAACCTGTCTAGGGTAAAATCTAGCTTGAATTTTTAAAAGATCAAATGTTTTCATAAAGATCCAATTTCCTTAAGGATCTAAATTTTTATAGTCATGTGGGACTGTAAACCACATCGTTACTATCATTGTTTATACCGACGTATTAAAATCACTGATGTATAAGTGTGAGAATAAAAAAAAAGTGATTCGAGTGAAGTGTGATTTAATTTCAAGTTCTGTATTGCTTGAGGACAAGCAACGTTCAAGTATGGGGATATTTGATAGTGCCCCAAATGAACATATATTTAGTAGCAATATCCTCCCAATATGTAAATTATTTAGTTGTAATTGTCCTATTTTAAGTTGTAATCGTTTATATTAAATAAGTGCGAAGACAAAAGGCGAAAACGATGATTTGAAGACGCAAACGTCCAAAAAGCTCAAATGTACAAGATACCAACCAAGTGGTTCAATTTATTGATAAGAAACGTCTAAAAATGACAAGAGTACAAGTTACAAAAACGCAAAGTACAAGATATTAAATTATACGAAAGGACGTTCGAAAATTCAAAACCGGGACCTGAGCCAACTATCAACGCCCGACGCAACGGACCAAAAATTATGAGTCTACTATACACAAGAATATAATATAATATATATAATTATATAAAATTATATATATTATATTATAAAATTAAATATAACGTCGACGAGCTAGCAAACAAAGCAATTGGGCATGGCCAGGCTGGCCATGAGATCGCATGAGATTAACACTGAGAACCCATGCGATCGCATGAGCCTCAGGATCAGACCACATCTTTAAATAGCCAGCCTTTCTACTCGACTCTTAACATAATAATAATAATACTCCTCTGTAATAATATATATATATATATATATATATATATATATATATATATATATATATATATATATATATATATATATATATATATATATATATATATATATATATATATATAGTACAGTGTAGTTTTATATTAGATTAGTTTTGGGTTATGCAAAGGTTATTTTACGGGTTTTAAAGTCGGAGCTCTGTCCGTGTAACACTACGCGATAAATAATCAATGTAAGCTATGTTCTCCTTTTTAAATTAATGTCTCGTACTTAAGTTATTATTATGCTTATTTGAGCCGAAGTAATCGTGATGTTGGGCTAAATATTAAAAGACGGGGTTATTGGGCTTTGTACCATAATTGGGGTTTGGACAAAAGAATGACACTTGTGGAAATTAGACTATGGGCTATTAATGGGCTTTATATTAAATTAACGATACCTCGTTAATTTAATATAAAGGTTATGATTTGACGTATCTATATATAACCACATACGCTTAATCGGACACGATGGGCGGGATATTTATAAGTACGAATTATTGTTCATTTGACCGGACACGGGGATGGATTAATAGTTAATGGACTCATTAAAACAGGGGTGGATTACATTCAAGGGTAATTGGTGTAATTGTTAACAAAGTATTAAAACCTTGGATTACACACAGTCGATAACCTGGTGTATTCATTAAACAAAGTATTAAGACCTTGTTACAGTTCGAATCCCCAATTAGTTGGAATATTTGACTTCGGGTATAAGGTTAAATTTGCCGAGCATTTTATAATTATGACCGATGAACTATTATGGGCAAAACCCAGATAGGTTTCAATTACATCCAGGACAAAGGACAATTAACCCAGGGTAATAAATAATCAAAACGTCAAACATCATGGTTACGGAAGTTTAAATAAGCATAATTATTATATTGTCATTTATTTTACGCACTTTAATTATTGTCATTTATATTTATGCTTAAGTTTTAAAATCGACAAACCGGTCGTTAAACGGTAAACCCCCTTTTATATATTATTACTATATATAATATATTTTGTACAAATATAATTGTTTAAAAATATAGTGTAAAATAAGTCGTTTCCCTGTGGAACGAACCGGACTTACTAAAAACTATACTACTCTACGATTAGGTACACTGCCTATAGTGTTGTAGCAAGGTTTAGGTATATCCCATATCTATATAAATAATAAAAAAATTGTGTTATTTGTATCGTATTTCGTAGTAAAAATAATAACTATTTCGTATACACCGCTGCACACATCAGTATGCTTTCAAAAGAGTTCGAGATGAAGATCTTGGTAGTGCTAAGCAAATACTTGGAATGAGTATTATGCGTGATCGTGCTAAAGGTGTTCTATACTTGTCTCAATCTAATTATATTGAGAAAGTAGTAGAAAAGTTTAATGTTGATAAAGCAAAGGCTCGTACTATGCCTTTAGGTAGCGCAATAAAGTTATCAAAGAATCAATCACCTAAAACGGAAGAAGACAAAGCGGAGATGAAAAAGGTTCCGTATAGATCGGCCGTGGGTAGTATTATGTATGCCATGGTTTGTACGAGACCAGATATAGCTCATGCATTGGGAGTTGTAAGCCGTTATATGTCTAATTCGGGGAAGGAGCATTGGGAAGCGGTCAAATGGTTGCTTCATTATTTAAAAGGTACTTCTAGTAGAGATTGTGTTTCACTAAGGGCAATGTTATACTTAGAGGTTATGCGGATGCAAATTTGGGTGGATTTGGTGATTCAGGTAAGAGTACTACGGGATATGTGTTCATGGTTGGTAAGAAGGCGTTTAGTTCGATGTCTAGACTACAAAGGAGTGTTGCTTTGTCGACCACCGAGGCCGAGTATATGGCTATTGCGGAAGCTTCTAAAGAGCTTGTTTGGTTGAAGAACTTCTTGTGTGAGTTTGGTAAAAGACAAGACAATTGCGTCGTATATTGTGATAATCAAAGTGCAATCAATCTCGCGAAGAATCCGGTGTTTCATAATCGTACGAAACATATTGATTTGAGGTATCATTTTATTCGAGAACATATTGAAGTTGGTACTTTGACATTGGAGAAAGTCCTTGGTATGAAGAATCCCGCGGATATGTTTACTAAGGTGGTGTCAATGGACAAGTTGAGGTTTTGCATAGCCTCAACGTGTCTTCTCATGAACTAATGAGAAAGTGGTGACCGACTAGGGAGATAGAGAGATGATGATTCAATTCTAACAAGAAGTGATGAAGACCTTGTATCGAAAGTCTACTTATCCGGCGTATGTGAAAGGAGTGTGTGTGTCCCAAATGGAGTTTAGCGGTAAAGGGTGCTTTGGAATTCTTGGTTAGTTTGGTATGATGGGTTTACAAAATGTGAGTCATAGTTTTGACTATCTTCAAGTGAGAGATTGTTGGATGTGAAGGATATCAAAACAAAAAGATTCGGATGAACAGGGGAGGCGCGTCGCGGCCTTGGAAGGCGCGACGCGGCCTAGTACATGAAAGAGAGCATCAGATTTGGAAAACGACTATCCGTAGAATTGTCTTGGAGGTGCGACGCGTCCTCAAATGGCGCGGTGCGGCTTCGTCTGGCGAGAAGTTTCCAAATTTATGTTTTTCTTGTTCTCCAAGGTGTTTTTGGCCTATATAAGCATCCTAATGTAACCCTCAGTTGTATCTACGAATTATATCAATAAAATCTCTCTAGTTGGTCCGTGGATTAAAGTAATCGACATTCGATTACATAAACCACGTTAAATCTCGCGTTTTTTGATTCTTTTAATTATTATTTTTTCATTTGTCGATTGTGGAAGGGTAATTCTCTGGAATTACTCTATTGTTTGGGTCCTTTAATCCTTACAGCTTTTGATCTTCAACATGAAGGTTTACAAACCGGGCATACAATTGTTGAAATGTCCAACCCTTTAGTGGAAAGATTCCAATGTAGAGGAAGAGTATCCAACTTAAAACGCCACCAAAAAACATTCAATTTTCTCGGAATATACTTGAACCATGTAGTTATAGTTTGAAGTGAAGGGAGGGTGTCTCGATCCAAATAAGTTCTCGTGTCTTTAACAGTAAAAATACCATCCGAATTCAAAGTGAATATCCATTTATCTTCTCGATCTGACACTTGAAATTGCTGGAGTTCGACTTGTAACGTGAGTAAACGAGAGTTATTACGGGCACCAATATCCTCCCTAGACCACGTCCAACGTCATACCCCATCGACCCATTTGTCAGCGACACTATCCAAGTTAGAGACATCAAGATGGTAAAGCCGATTGTAACGAGACGCGAGAGTTGAAGACCCGCACCAAAAGTCGCACCATAACGAGAAGCCGGGGCCTATTAATGATACGCAATTCAAATACTACTCTTGGGAAAGATATATAACCTTTGACACTCGTTCCTGCTACATGAGATATTTGGTTTAGGTATTTTATAGTCATATGACTCTTATGATGTTGATTTCTATAAGAAAAACACATGATTTGAGTGTTACTGGTGATCTACACATTTTGCTAAATGTGTAGCATAGTGAATAAAAGGCGAGTTAAATCGTCGTTAGTTTGTTACGTTGAATATGTAGCGAAATTAGACCTCTGCGCTATATTCTATATCGGTTGTGTGACCCTTCAAAATTGTGTCTGCTTATGTGACAGGTAAATCTTTTACATTATATTTTCAAATTTCATATAGAGATGTAAAATCGTCTTTTAACCATACATAAAATTGAGTGAATATCATATATCCCCTATTAACCTTTAAAATAACATATATAACTAAATGACATAAAATCATATATAACCAATTTAAGTGCTAAAACTCTCATATTTACCCAATTTCTTAAAAAAAAAATTAATAAAACCAATTCTACAATTAATTTTCCATTTTTTTTTGAAAAGCAACAATATATTAAAAGACACACACAATTACATAGTGTGTGAGTGGAAGCAATTAGCCTTTGCAACCCACATATAGAATATACAGACGATATGATATAGACTCGAACATACACAAATATACACAACAAAATAAGAGCATATGAGGCTAATCAACCCGGATCACGACTGTTTTGATGAGGGAAGCATAACGTGATCGGATGAAGGAGCCATTGAAGCCACTCAATTGGTTTTAGACCCGAACGATTGTTAATCCATTCAAACGCTTTAACTTGGATCTCGTTTACTATTTTAGGAGCCGCCCAACTATCGTTACGAAACACCTTTTGATTTCTATTTATCCATATTTGGTATCCCGTGACCCACTCGACCGCTTGTCAAATTGATTTTGAACATCCCGAAAGCCCATTTATGCCAATACCTAGGAAAGAGTTCCCGATTGTAGAGTTACTTGGAATGCTTTTACCCCACCATTTGAAGACACCTTCCCACACCTCTTTTGCATATCTACACGAAATAATAGCATGATCCACAGATTCGATTTCGTTATCACACATGGGACAAAGGTTAGAATCAAGATCAATGCCACGTTTTTCGAGTTAGCCTCTAACCGGGATTCTAGATCTCGATGCCCTCCACACGAAAATACCTATTTTTTGCGGTAATAGATTGTTCCTGAGAGTTTCGACATTATTTTGATTCCCGGATAGAATTTGCTCGTCAATTTTTTTGCAACCAAATTTGTACAGTAGACTTCTTTCCCATTTAAGCTACAAACCCACTTGCTGAGACCTTCACCAATGTTTGCATTGCTTGAAATTCTTGCTTCCAAGCTTTCTAATTCTCTATGAAGCCTGCCCGATAAACTCCTTGACCAGTTCCAAGAAAATGACCAAGCCCCATTCCCACACTTAACTCGATTACAAACCCGAACATCTCTGTTGATTTCTAAACTAAATAGCCTTGGAAAAACATCTCTAAGTCGAGCATCTCCAAGCATAGGTCATCCCAAAACGAAATATCCCGACCATCTCCTAACTTCCTTACAAAGAGAGCTTCTATGTTAATACCGATCTTGCATAAATCTGCACCAACTCTGACTATATTCCACCATGCTGAACGATGTTTAACATGAAAAGAGTTGTTAGAACCAACATGCCCCAACCCCCCGTCCCGCCCATAGATGCTTTTGATCACATTGACCCATAAGGAATTATGCTCAACCCTAAAACGCCACCACCATTTCCTCAAAAGAGACAAATTTTTTGATTTTAGAGACCCGATATGTAACCCACCCTCCCCATATGGACACAGAATAGTATCCCATTTGACCCATGAAAGTTTAGAATCATCACCCGACCCGCCCCAAAACAACTTACGACGCATACTCTCGAGAAGGTTGAGGACGTTGGAGGGATCACGAAACAACGAGAAGAAATATAGGGGTAAACTACTAAGCACCGCTTTAATAAGAGTTAACCGTCCACTGAATGACATCGATCTAGCTTTCCATACCGATAACCTTTTTCTAAATTTATCCACAACCAACTCCCAAGCTTCTTTCTTATTCATATTTTGACCAATAGGCATACCTAAATACAAGAAAGGTAGCCTGCCGGCACTACACCCGAAATTTCTTGCCATCCTTTCTACATCAGAATGTGGAACACCAATTCCAAATAAGGAGTTTTCGATATTCACTTTCAATCCAAACACTTTTTCAAAACAAGTTAGGGTTTTATGAATATTACTTATATATTTTCTACCCTAATCCCCGAAAAAATTGTGTCATCGGCAAATTGCAAATGAGAAACATTTACTTTATCTTTTTCAATTTCAACCCCTCTCATTAAACCATCTCTAATCGCGATATTAGTTAACAAATTCAAACCTTCACTAGCAATGATAAATAAGTAAGGAGAAAGAGGGTCACCTTGTCTAATGCGCCTTTGTAGTTTAAATTCCTTGGTAGGCGACCCGTTAACCAAAACCGAAATAGACGCTGATTGAAAGCACGATTTCATCCAATTCCTCCACTTCTCTCCAAAGCCCATGTTATACATAATATCTAACAAGAATTTCCGATTCACACTATCAAATGCTTTCTCAATGTCCGCTTTGAAAATACAACACTTCACTTTTCTTCTCTTTACATCTTCGACAAGTTCGTTCCCAATAAGAATACTATCGAGGATTGATCTACCCTTCACAAATGCACTTTGCTCTATACCCACAATTTTATTAATAACCCCCCTAAGCCTTATAGAAATTTTTTTCGCAATTATCTTATAATAACTACCAATAAAGCTTATTGGCCGATAATCCTTTAGACACATCGGGTCCGATATCTTAGGAATTAGAGTGATGAACGACGCATTGCACCCTTGCGATATTTCACAACTTTCCCAAAACCAATGAAAGGCATCATTAAATCACTTTTAATTAGCCACCAAAACTTTTAATTAATTTCCCATTTCACTAACTGGATTCTCATTTGTTTCATGTCAAAATAATCAGATTTGAAAGAGTAAAAATAATTACAACTCAAAGTTATGTCCAATGTAACATGATCAAGTGCAAAAGAAGAAAATCGTACTACTAATGCCGTAAAAAAAAAAAAAAAAAAAAAAAAAAAAAAATCGTAAGATATAATTATTAATTATAAATTATAAATATCAAATACCAATTAAATTAAATTATACTAAACGGCAAAACATATGAATACGCATGCTCTACACACGAAAAAAAACATAAAATAAAGAACAATAAAAAAGCAGGGAACTTAAAGACCAAAACCAACATATTTTGCTTGTGCCGATATATGCTTAAGATGACATCCCAGTCATAGAAAGATATTTAAAATCTGCGCGCAAAAATATGAAATAAAATAACATAATTTTTGAAATGTTCGAGAATGTGAAGTTTAAAAAAGAATAAAGGCAGGATTAATTGCAACGAGCATAATGATAAATACAATATCAGTTTTTGATTTTTAGAATTGAGGTTAAATTGAATATTTGAATCAAAAAATTAATTCAATGACTATATATGATGTGTTTAAGTGTTTAAATTGGACATATGTGATATTATGATCTTCTAGTAGGTAAATATGTGATTATTAAAGTTAATAAGGGGATATATGATAAAAACTCTATAAAATTCAATACAATACAATTGTAGACCGACTTAATATATGATAAAAACTCCATAAAATTCAATACAATACAATTGTAGACCGACTTAGTTTATTTTATTATAACCATGTAACAACAAGAAATAACTCTTAATGGTCACATCTGAATTTTATTAAGATATTTATTATGTGGTACGTCAAAACGTGGAACGAGACTGAAACAAGGTTAGATACCTCTCCCCTCACAATCAACATCACTGGTCATGGTGTCACTATTGTTTGCTTGTAATCTTGCATACATAATAACGTTTAGGAATCGGCATTAAAGTTAAATTGTAAACATTTTAAAGCAAAACTATAATGCCCAACCTATGAAATAAAAGTAAATGCCTTATTATCACAAGATAACATATTGATTGACGTAATCAAATATAATACGTTCAAATCTTACCAGTGGCAGTAACACATATCAAAGTTGACAATAAAATGTCAAAACTCAAAACAATAAACAATCAAAGAATAATTCGATTACGCTCCATATATATGAATAAAGTATCACTTTCAATATGTAGCCTAAACTGAAAAACCTCCTCCATTTTTTTCAAATGTTCCTACGTATTCATATGAGTACAACAAAAACTCTAGCCAAATGGAGCGGTGTATTAAGCGGACATGCCAAGAGTGCAAAAAGACGAAAATATCCTTTAATCAATAAAATATTCACGTGAACGGTAAAGACTTTTATTTAAAGGGGGATGATTCTCACACACTGTTTTTTGATCCTCACACACTAATTTACTTGAACTCCTCCCTAATAATAGGGTAAAAGGGTGTGTGAGGATCAAAAAACAGTGTGTGAGAAGCATCCCCTTATTTAAATGATATAATAATTATAATTATAATTATAATTTCTAACACATGAAGAACACCTAATGCGTTATAACATACAACTTTTAACACACCAAGTACAAGCAGCAGAAAATAGTTTCGTATACGATATGGTCTACTATAGTTATGTATCTTGTGAAAGTAAAGGTAGAAGGATATGTTACATGATTGTACCAAACTAAGGAGTATTATCTTTTCTTATATGATTTTTTTTTTCTCGAAAAACGAAATATTAATTGAGCGGCTTTCATCAAATTGATGAAAAACTGAGAAATTACAACCAGCAATTACAACATAGAACACTTACAAAACTACAAATTTTCTTGTACGATAATATTGAATTTAACATGATATTGACGGGCATTGTGCCTTTAAGTGGGTGCCATGAATCAACTATATTTTGGATTTTTGGACCACACATTTGATCGGTAGTAATGGTTTATGATGTAGATATGTTTGTTCGCATTATATATTGAGATTGCAATTAGCCACCACAAGGAGAATATGCTGTCAATCTAATGGGATTTTTTAGATTTTCTGATTTTACAATGTTTACTGAACTTGCACTTTCATGGGTTGTCCTCTAGCTAGTTTTTTTTTTTTTTTTTTGGCTAAAAAAAGAGCTTTTTAACGACGACTTTATCTCGAGAATAAACAAACAATAACAAGATACAAAAAGAGATCACGGGCGGGGTTCGATAACTATAAACTAAACCTAACCACATAACCGGAATAAAAGCTAACTACATCTGAGTTTCGTCCCGAAACTAACGAACAACACGACATACAAGCACAATAAATGATGAAAAACGAAGATACAAGTAAAGAATTATTAACGGACAACGAACAACCCGAGCCTCTAGCTAGTGTTGGACCGAAGATCTGTTATGAAATTATTTTTTTTATAGTACCGAATTACTAATAACGTATATAGTTATATATATTAGTACCGAATGACTTTGAAAAACTGTTGTGGCAAGCTACGGAATGGGTTACGGGATACATGATTTGGAAAAGTAGGAACGCTTTCACTTTCACTAAGATAAAACCGACATGCGCAATGGTATTCAAAGACATCCAACTTAAATGCTTCGAATGGTTCTTTAATAGGATCAAAGGTACCAATATTGAATGGGATGCCTGGCTTGCAAATCCACGAGGTTATGATTCGCTAGCTTTATCGTCTAGGAGATCCGGGATAGGTTAATTAATTGTTCTCCACGCAGGTTTTTTGCCCCACTCCTGGAGTAGTCGTTTTGGTCGAGAGAATTTGAGGTGGATCAGGGGGCTTTGTCGTTGAATTGCCAACACTGTGCTCTGTCCCCACTCCAGCTTGTTTAGTTAATTCTTCTCAAGTCCAATCTCGACCCTAATGATAATGAACGGACTACGGCGTTTTCCTGCACACTTGTGGAGTCTTACTATCTCGGTTATATATTTGTCATTTTGTTTTCCTAGATGTAGTTCCGTTTTTGTAAGCGTGACATTATTGTAATTATTTCGTGTTGATATATATAATACATACTTTCTTTGCCGTTAAAAAAAAAATATTAGCTTTGTCAACAAGTAAAGATATTGTATTGTAATTAGAATAGGATTCATTTTTAAAATAGAGGAAGTTTGATTAAGTAATCTCAAGTATATATATTGACCAGTGATTAATGAGAGAGACATGGTTGATAATTGTTCATGGTATCCTATGCACTCCAATAGGCTTGTTTGCCTATGCATGTGCTTCACGATATTAATATTGTTAGATGTGTGAAGAATATCAAAACAACAAGAAAAGTGCGTTTTAGTGTTAAGGCGTGCCTTGGCTCATTAAGGCGCGTCATGGCTCAACGCTTGGATTGAGGTTCGAAGGTTGCAATGCTGTCAGTTCGAAATCATGCTTTAAGCCACGGTGCGGCTCCTCCAGCCGCGGCGCTGCTTAAGCCTATCTGGGAGCCTAACGAGGAAAAACGCATTTTCTTGTTCTTTAAGTTGTTTCCTTGTTTAGATATGCCTATATAAACACCCTACTGTAACCCTAACTTATGTGCACGAAAGTAATAAAGAAAAATCTCTGGTTTACGCCCGTGGACTAAACCATTCTCCATGTTATGGAGTTGGGATATAACCACGTTAAATCCTCGTGTCGTTATGCTTTATATTTATCGTTTATGCTTTTGAATTATTCGTTTGTCGTTCGTGGGTTGTTTGTGATTGAAGATACCACAATCACATGTTCTTGTTTGGGTCCTAAATAAGCAAAACACTATATTAGCATTTCACCCTTTAGGCCGCGCCGCGGCTTAAAGCTACTGCGCACCTGAAGCTGTTTTGCACTATGTGGTTTGGTGCGTTTGGCATTTCAAGTCACGTTTCACATTTCTAATGTTCCAAACATTATTTCGGAGCTTATTTACATTACCTCAAACCATATTACCCTTTACGAACGTGTACTCCACACACTCCATATTCGTGTAGCGTTTCAACAGTTTGATCACTTTCAACTTAGCAATCCAATCAACTAAAACGACGTTGGATCATGCTAAAATCACCAGCACAACTTGTGTCGAGATCTAGAGACTTAGTTAATCGCGGTGAACTTAGGGTATGTCTATGTATCCATGAAAGTTGATCACTCCAGGGTTGGTCTGATCCTGGCTGGTTATAATGTAACGGTGCGCGCGGTTGCATTATGATGGTGATTTACTCGCGAAGGGTTACGGAGTCTAAGGGGTTGGTTTGATAAGGTTTTGTTGCAGAAGATACACGGAGAGATTTTCTAAAAGATCCGGGTGACGGGTCGGGTTCTTGTTCCTCGTTATTCCGTACGAAGGAACGATTGAGCAAAACTCGGATATTCATGCGCAGCTGCAGAAGAAAATTCATAGCGGGTTCGTTAACCGTTGGATCGCCTTGAAAATTTTATTGTACGTAAAAGACGTACAATCTAGTTGATGTAAAATTTTATGGCCGATCGGACCGTTGGATTTTGAGATACGAATTTTCGAATCTGGGCAGTGTTTAAGATGAATTTTTCGGGTTTGAAGACGCGAGTGCGTGACGGTTTTTTCTCGTGAAACTTCAAGTGATACAAGCTATGTTTTCAGAGATGTGGGTTTGTTATGGAAGCTCAGGAGGTTGATTTTTTCTCTTGGTTTAGAGCAGTTGTTCTAACGAACAAGATGTATCGGGTTGAAAGTCAATAGTGGGAGTTATCAAAGAAGTTTGGTGCTTGCGGGGTTTGGAAACGGGATGACCAATGGAGTTTGGTCAATATTCCAGGGTTTATGGAATATGCGGGCGGATTAGAGTTCCTAGTCATTAATGGTAATTGGTTGTCAAAGGGTGTCAGATAGAACGCGTTCGACAGTTGCTCGGGTTTGCTTGATATTTCAACAAAGGGATCGATTTTTCTTCGAGGGTGATCAATTAGGAGTCTTTAGGTGCCGGAACTTGAGCTTTCTTGGATCGTTGAGGGTGTCGGGAACTTGGTGTGAGTTTGGTAACTGACGAAAGTTATATAGCTAGTGGGAGTTAGTCGACTATTGGAGTTGTGGAGATGATTATTCGACGTTGTCTTCAATATTAGTGTGATGATTCCGGGTAACAATAGGGCTTCGAATACTTGTTTTACTCTCCGATGGCAAAGAAATTTGTGACTGACTGGTGGTACGAACCAAGTTTCTTCTCGAGTAGTAGCGGTTTTATTTTCTTACTCGTACAGTGGGAGCGTGCTTGGGATGAGAAGATGAGTTTATGAAATTCATAGCTATGAGGAGGTCAGTGAACCAACAAGAAAGCGGAAAGTTGAAAAGTTAGTAGATTTCAAGGTTGTGACTGCGTTCTCACTAGAGCCTTGATGAAGAGTCTACGAGGGCGTCTGTTGGATTTTCTGATTGCTAGGAAGGAAAATCATAGATAGATGGTGAAATCCTGTACGAGGGTGATCATTGACATGTGTGTTCAGGATTAGACATGTCTAGAGTGATTGGTGAGGCGTTGTAGTTTCATGAAGAATCCTATAATTGAAGAGTCGCATACTTCAATTGGTCTTCTGGTGTATGACGATGATCTTCGTGTTAGAAGATGATGGCGCAAAAATCGAGAGATGACCCAAGCTAGCAACGAAGATTAGATTATTACTCAGGTGTTTGTGTTGAAAGTCTTCCTTACCATTGCGTGGAAGTGCGATGTGTTCCGGGTGTTTATTCAGCGGTGTTCAAATGGAGTTCCATAATCGGGTAATCTAGAGTTGTTTTGGGTGTTTAACACAATTGACATGTGAAGTGATTACGTTTTGGCGAGTGTAGTTGAAGTGCTCTTTATCGAAAGCTGCCAGCTCGAGTAGTTGGAATGTACGTGTCCCAAGAAGCTTTCTTGGCGGTATAGATGGGTAGGTTCAATGAAGTCGAGACAGGTGATCTGGTATGGGTTGATAAAATGGGTTGTGTTTAGATCATCCTTCAAGTGGGAGATTGTTGTATGTGTGAAGGATATCAAAATAACAAGAAAAGTGCGTTTTAGTGTTAAGGCGCGCCATGACTCATTAAGGTGCGTTATGGCTCAACACTTGGATTGAGGTTCGATGGTTGCAATGCTGTCAATTCGAAATCATGCTTTAAGCCACGGCGCGGCTCCTCTAGCCGCAGCGCGGATGAAGCCTATCCGAGAGCTTGACTAGGAAAAACGGGTTTTCGTGCTCTTTAAGTTATTTCTTTGTTTAGATATGCCTATATAAACACCCTATTGTAACCCTAACATATGTGCGCGAAATTAATAAATAAAAATCTGCGGTTTGCGCCCGTGGGCTAAACCCTTCTCCGTGTTTTTGAGTTGGGATAAAACCACGTTAAATCCTCGTGTCGTTATGCTATATATTTATCATTTATGCTTTTAGATTATTCGTTTGTCGTTCATGGGTTGTTTGTGATTGACGATACCACAATCACATGTTCTTGTTTGGATCCTAAATCCTTACAAATATGGATGCCTTAAAACGCATTATTCGCTACCTACAAGGTACACTTCTGTAATGACCCGCACTTTTTCGATCGTTCTATACTTATAAGATTAATATTTACATAAATTAAACCTTACCAACATGATAAGCAATCCAAATTGTTGAGACTTATGTTTTCGAAAAGAGATTTACACAACGTTTGACCGTCTAGTTTGACCGATGATATCACGAACTATACAATATATGATAATTATACGTTTGTGTATATATATGTATATATACATATTTAACATGATCTAAGAATGTTTTAATATCTCATTTTGTATTAATAACAATAAGTTATAAGTATATTTTGAAACTACTAACTTAAGTTTTCAAAACGATAACCATACGTAACGTTATTTGACATTAATACTTATGACTTATAATGTTTATACATATATCGTATAAGTAATGTATTTAATCACTTTTAATAACTTAAATACATAAAACAATATAAGTGTATTTACAAAAGATAGCTATATTTGAATCCTCGTTCCGTTTTCTCAAAGATTTCTATACGTATACCTAGGGTATATGTACCCGTATCATACGCAGCTTCTAGATGTATTTACTATTGGTATATACCAATAAAAATCTGCTCCTTAGCAGCCTTAAATGATTAAGAAACATGTGGAACCAACCATTTGTCAAGTAGCATGAATTATTTAGCAAGAAAACAAAGTTAGGTATCTTTTTTTTCCTTTATAACCTAAAAACGTTTTTATGCATGCACACCATTTCTTCACCCCATTTTCTCATACTTACACTTCCATTTCTCTCTTAAAATACTCTTAACATCATACTTGATCATCTCCAAGCATTTTCCCCATGAATTAGCTTCAAAAACCTTACTTAAACACCATAAGAAAACCATACAAAAACACTTCAAGAAATCCTTCCAAGAACACAAACTTACTTCCAATCTTTCATCCAATTCCATCACCATTTTGGTTCTAGGTTTTTACTCCTCTTTTACAGCAACCTTGTCCAAGGAACTTGAGGTAGAATCTATGTTTATAACCTTATTCGATTCATATATATATAGCTATCATATTTTGTGGTATACAATTTTAACAACAAGAACATAGTTTGAAAGTTTTCAAACTTGTTTGCAAACTAAATAGATCCTTCTAACTTAACTTTTAAAATACTTCAAGACCTGTAATATAACTTAAATATATGCTAATTTAACAAGGTATAACTTGGTTTTTCAAAGAATATCTTAAAAACTGTTTTTACGACGTCGGAGTGTCACCGGGGACTGTTTTGGGTTGGATAATTAAAAACCATCTTAAACTTTGAATTGGAGGTTTATGTTCTGGAAAAATGATTTTTACTATGAATATGATAACACATAAAAATTTCATGATTTAATTCAAAGTATAAGTATTTTTAGAAAAATAACCATTTAAGGTTGTTTACATAAAGGAAAATGTTTAACTTCATAAGTTTCACTAAAGTTTCACCTATGCCGTGTGATTTTGAATACAAACTAAGGTATTTACAGTTCATAGTCTTAAAGAGGGACTCGATCCAAGGAGATGGCAAGTTGAATCAACGAAAACGGAGTTGTAACGAAGAAACTATGACCGAAACAAAATTGGTTATCCAAGACTAGTTTAACTTCGGGATTAATTGGGAAAAATTAAATAAAATCACATCTTTCTAAGATAACATGATATTTTATATATATGTACTTATAATTCAATTTTATATGGTTCAGGATCACCCGTAAACAACACGAGAAGATTAATCATAAGATCCCATGATTGTACGCAACACGTCATTTGACAACACCGGTACTTTATGTACGCAACACGTCATTTGACAACACCGGTACCGTGGGTCAAGATTAATCTCGACCAATACATATACGATGGGGTTTTATTTATTTCGTTGGGGGTTTTATTTATTTCATTGCGGGTATATTAAACATCTAAAAATGAACCATTAAAATTGAATTACTAACAACGAACTGCTAACTACGGACTAAGGAATTATTCAAAGTATTAAAAGTATAACAAGTATATATATGTGACGTTTGTTTAAAAAGAAAAGGTATTGATATATTATATATGGATAGGTTCGTGATATCAACCGGAGACCAAGTCAAATTATATATATCTTCAAGACAACAGTGAGTATATAGTCCCACTTTTAAACTCTAAATATTTCGGGATGAGAATACATGTATTTTATGTTTTACGTTATGGACACAAGTAACTGAAAAATATATTCTACGTTGAGTTGTACCACTGGCATACTTTCCTGTAGCTTGGTAACTGTTATTTACAGCGGTATTGTAAACGCGAATCCTGTTGATAGATCTATCGGGCCTGACAACCCCAACCGGACTGGACGACCAGTATTCAACGGTTGCACAGTACTTCGTTTCGTGACTACACTTGGTACGGTGTAGTAAGATTTCATAATAAAGGGAATATGCGACGTGATTAAATGTTAAGTATGGTTACCAAGTGCTCAACCACTTAGAATATTTTTATTAAAATGTTTATATATGAAATCTTGTGGTCTATATTTATATCGCTGCCGGCATTAAACCTATATCTCACCAACTTTATGTTGACCTTTTAAAACATGTCTATTCTCAGGTGATTACTAAAGCTTCCGCTGCATTATGTTGAATTTGAGCAGGATCTTGCGTACGCATATTTGTGTCAAAAATAAAACTGCATACCCAAGGATTTGTGTTGTAAAATATGCTCGAAATCGTGTTGTTATCATTATATGTAAAGTTTGTAAGTCGAAGATTATCGCTAAACGATAATCATCTTTTTATTGTCTAAAGCTTGTAACAAAAATAATGGTTATGGTTTGTAATGTATAATATATGCAGTTTCTCTTTTAAAAATGTCGCATATAGAGGTCAATACCTCGCAATGAAATCATACGTTATCTAACACGTTCTTATGGTTAAGGACGGGTTATGACATGTGGTATCAGAGCGGTGGTCTTAGCGAACCAGGTTTGCATTAGTGTGTCTAACCGAGAAGTCGTTAGGATACATTAGTAAGTCTGGACTTTGACTGGGTCTGATTTTAAAAACCATTGCTTATCATTGTTGGTTAAAATTTATATGTAAATATTATGTAGTACTAATGGGTTAGTTGTTGTAGATGTCGGGCTCAAAACTTATTATCACATTCAGCGACTCCGAATCAGAATCTTCAGATGGTGTTTCAGTCATTAACCTATCCGATGACGAAAATAATATCTTTGGGGAAGACTCACAAATTCCAGATGAACCAACTGTAAAGAACCCGGAAAGTGAACCCGAGGAGGAAAGTGAACCCGAGGAAGAAATACAGGAAATTACGAAAGACAAGTTCGAACTAGGAAAGAAACGAAAGGCTAATGAATTAGAAAATTCAAATCTTGAGTTTAATAAGGATGATGTGGCACCAACTCCACTAGACACTACCACCCCTATTCCCGCTATTCCTATTCGTTCTATCCCGGAATCCAGTTCTTCAGTCCCACAGCCAAAATATAGGCAGACAGCTAGGATGAGCGTTAGGCGATTCATTGAACCTAAACGTCTTAGAAAATAGACCAAACGATGCGCTGCCTTATTAAACCATGGGATCATATAATGTTTTGTATAATATTATTAGTGTGGTTTGCTTAATGTTTGATGTAAGATAAGCATATGTAAAATAGTGAAGTGTGAAATGCAATAATTTTCCATGGTTAAGTATTATTTAGATGGTAGTAATTGATTCTGTACTAAGCTATTAAGTATGGACATTAACGGGTAGGTACTACCCTAGATATAATTATAAAACGCTAATAAGAAGAAAAGGCTTTTATAATAATACCTGGTTCATATAATTAATAAGCTATAATGTACTGTAAATATACACTACATCTATAATATTCCATGTGAATAATTATTTTCTTTTCATTCTTATAGAAGAATATGGCGCGATTGAACCTAATGACGGAACAAGAAATCCAGGAACTCATCAATCAGCGAGTGAACGACAGAAAGTTATGGGTCGAGGCTGCAAGAGGTGCTGCAGTTAACCCAAATCCTCGTGTGGGGTGCACTTACAAAACTTTTCAAGCTTGCAAGCCCTCATCATTCAGTGGAACAGAAGGACCGATCGGTTTAACCCGGTGGATAGAAAAGATGGAGACTGTGTTTAAAATAAGTGGTTGTGTTGAAAAGGACATGACCAAGTATGCATCGTGCACTTTACAAGATAGTGCACTCACGTGGTGGAAAAATTATGTGAAGGCTGTAGGAGGAGATGTAGCTTATGATACTCCTTGGGAAGAATTCAAAACAATGTTAATCAACGAGTATTGTCCAAGGAACGAGGTTAGGAAGTTGGAAGATGAATTACGAAGCCTGAAGGTTGTTGGTACTGAAATCACCAACTACAATCAGCGATTCATGGAATTAGTTTTGCTATGTCCTGAATTGGTCCCAACCGAAGAACGGAAGATTGAAATGTACAAAGATGGTTTGCCCAAAAAGGTCAAGGCAAACGTTACAGCATCGAAACCTAAGACAATTCATGAAGCTATAACCATGGCAAACGAGCTAATGGATCAGGTCATCATGGATAAGAAAGCATCCAATACTGATGTGAAGGTATCAGGTAACAAAAGAAAGTGGAATGGAAATTATGATCGAGGTAACCAACAACAATCTTTTAAGAAACAAGAAACCATACAAGGTGCAGGTAGTGGTTCAAGCTTTGGTTACAAAGGACAAAATCCTTTATGCAACCGATGCCACAAACATCACTCTGGCTACTGTAATGTGGTATGCAACAAATGTAATCGAAAGGGTCATCTTGCTGAAGATTGTAGGGCTCTCGTTACAAATACAAATGGTACCAAGACTCCTGCCACCAATGCAAATAGAACTGCTTTGGCTACCATTACTTGTTATGGGTGTGGAAAACAAGGTCACTATAAGAGCCAGTGTCCGAATCCAGAGAAGAATAATGGATCTGCACGTGGAAGAGCATTTGTTATTAATGCTAGAGAGGCGTGTGAAGACCCGGAGCTTGTTACGGGTACGTTTACCATTAATAACTTATCCGCATCTATTATATTTGATACTGGTGCCGATAGAAGTTACGTGAGTAGAGGTTTTTACGCTAAATTGAATTGTTCATCATTACCTCTAGATGCTAAGTACATGATTGAGTTAGCTAATGGTAAACTAATTAAAGCCGATAAAATTTGCCGTGATTGTAAAATAAATTTAGCCGGAGAAACATTTAAAATTGACTTAATACCCGTAGAATTAGGAAGTTTTGATGTAATAGTCGGCATGGACTGGATGTCCAAAGTAGGAGCTGAAGTTGTGTGTGCCAAGAAGGCAATTCGCATTCCTTGTAAGGATAGAATGCCGGTGATGATTTATGGAGAGAAGGGTAACTCAAAGCTAAAACTCATTAGTTATTTGAAAGCTCAAAAGTGCTTGAAGAAAGGGTGCTATGCTATCTTAGCACATGTTAATAAAGTCGAAAAGAAAGAAAAAGAGAAGTGCATCAACGACGTGCCTGTGGCAAGAGATTTTCCTGAAGTTTTTCCGGAAGAGTTGCCGGGATTACCTCCATTTAGATCTGTAGAATTTCAAATAGATTTAGTACCAGGAGCCGCACCAGTGGCTCGTGCTCCATATAGACTTGCACCGTCCGAGTTAAAAGAACTTCAGAGTCAGTTAAAAGAATTACTGGATCTTGGATTCATACGACCAAGTACTTCACCGTGGGGAGCTCCGATTCTATTTGTTAAAAAGAAAGATGGATCTTTTAGGATGTGTATAGATTATCGTGAATTAAATAAGTTAACTATCAAAAATCGGTATCCACTACCGAGAATTGACGACTTATTTGATCAACTCCAGGGATCATGTGTTTATTCGAAAATCGACCTAAGATCGGGCTATCATCAACTACGTGTCAAAGAAGAGGACATTCCGAAAACTGCTTTTCGGACACGTTATGGTCATTACGAATTTTTGGTCATGCCGTTTGGATTGACGAATGCGCCAGCTGTATTCATGGACCTCATGAATCGAGTTTGTAGTCCGTATTTAGATAAGTTTGTTATCGTTTTCATTGATGACATTCTTATTTATTCCAAGAGTGAGCAAGAGCATGAGCAGCATTTAAGGTTGATATTAGAGTTGTTGAGAAAAGAACAGCTATACGCTAAATTTTCTAAGTGTGCTTTCTGGTTGAAAGAAGTGCAATTTCTTGGCCACGTTGTTAGTAGCAAAGGAATTCAGGTTGATCCAGCAAAAATTGAAGCCATTGAAAAATGGGAGACTCCTAAAACACCAATGCAGATACGCCAATTTTTGGGTTTAGCCGGTTATTATAGAAGGTTTATTCAAGATTTTTCCCGAATAGCTAAGCCGTTGACAGCATTAACGCAAAAAGGGAAGAAATATGAATGGACCTCGGAGCAGGAGAACGCATTTCAATTACTGAAGAAGAAGTTAACTACGGCGCCTATTTTATCGTTACCTGAAGGGAACGATGATTTTGAAATATATTGTGACGCTTCGCGATAAGGTTTTGGTTGTGTTCTTATGCAACGAAAGAAAGTTATTGCATACGCATCCCGACAATTAAAGATTCACGAGCGGAATTATACGACGCATGATCTAGAACTGGGAGCAGTCGTGTTTGCATTGAAGATATGGAGACACTACTTGTATGGGGTTAAATGCACTGTGTTTACTGATCATAAAAGCCTTCAACATATTTTCGATCAAAAACAGCTGAACATGAGGCAACGTAGGTGGGTTGAGTTAATAAATGACTATGATTGTGAAATTCGTTATCATCCCGGGAAAGCGAACGTGGTGGCCGACGCTCTAAGCAGAAAGGAACGAGAACCAATTCGAGTACGAGCGATGAACATAAAAATTCGCATGAATCTCAACTCACAAATCAAAGAAGTTCAACGAGAAGCACTTACTAAAGAAAATATAGGAAATGAAATAATGAAGAAGTATGAGAAGCAACTCGTTATGCGGGAAGATGGAATTCGATATTTTGCAAATCGTATTTGGGTACCGAAGTTGGGTGGATTAAGGAAGTTGATATTGAACGAGGCACATAAGACAAGATATTCGATACATCCTGGAGTTGGAAAGATGTACCAAGATCTTAAGACGCATTATTGGTGGCCTAATTTGAAGACAGACGTTGCAACATATGTTGGGGAATGTTTAACTTGTTCCAAAGTCAAAGCAGAACACCAGAAGCCGTCAGGGTTACTTCAACAACCAGAAATTCCAGAATGGAAATGGGACGGTATTACCATGGATTTCATCACGAAGTTACCAAAGACTGCCTGGGGATACGACACCATTTGGGTGATTGTTGATCGTCTCACCAAGTCTGCACATTTCTTGCCTATGAAGGAAACGGATAGAATGGAGAAACTATTACGATTGTATATAAAGGAAATTGTTTCAAGGCATGGAATACCTATTTCCATTATATCTGATCGTGATAGTAGATTTACCTCAAAGTTCTGGCAATCACTACAGGAGGCCCTAGGAACTCGTTTGGATATGAGCACCGCATATCATCCGCAAACCGACGGGCAGAGTGAAAGAACAATTCAGACTCTTGAAGACATGCTCAGGGCATGTGTGATCGATTTTGGAAACGGATGGGATAAGTATTTACCGTTAGCAGAATTCTCGTATAATAATAGTTATCATGCGAGCATTAAAGCTGCACCATTCGAAGCATTGTATGGAAGGAAGTGTAGATCTCCTATCTGTTGGAATGAAGTAGGAGATCGACATTTAACTGGTCCCGAGATCATACACGAAACGACTGAGAAGATAGTACAAATCAAGGAGAGATTGAAAACAGCCCGTAGTCGCCAAAAGAGCTACGCCGATGTCCGAAGGAAACCATTAGAGTTTCAGATCGGTGACATGGTTATGCTAAAGGTGTCACCTTGGAAAGGTGTGATACGTTTTGGAAAAAGGGGTAAACTGAACCCAAGATATGTAGGCCCGTTCAAGATCATCGAACGCATTGGACCGGTAGCTTATCGACTCGAGTTACCGCAACAACTCGCCGGAGTACATAATACTTTTCACGTCTCAAACCTTAAGAAGTGTCTTGCAAAGGAAGACCTCACCATTCCTCTTGAAGAAATCCATGTCGACGAGAAACTACAATTCATCGAAGAACCAATCGAAATCATGGATCGTGAAGTTAAACGGCTCAAGCAGAGCAACATACCGATCGTTAAGGTTCGTTGGAATGCTCGAAGAGGTCCTGAGTTTACTTGGGAACGAGAGGATCAAATGAAACAAAAGTATCCACACTTGTTTCCCGATGACGCAAAATAGGTACAATTTTAAAATTTCGGGACGAAATTTATTTAACGGGTAGGTACTGTAATGACCCGCACTTTTTCGATCGTTCTATACTTATAAGATTAATATTTACATAAATTAAACCTTACCAACATGATAAGCAATCCAAATTGTTGAGACTTATGTTTTCGAAAAGAGATTTACACAACGTTTGACCGTCTAGTTTGACCGATGATATCACGAACTATACAATATATGATAATTATACGTTTGTGTATATATATGTATATATACATATTTAACATGATCTAAGAATGTTTTAATATCTCATTTTGTATTAATAACAATAAGTTATAAGTATATTTTGAAACTACTAACTTAAGTTTTCAAAACGATAACCATACGTAACGTTATTTGACATTAATACTTATGACTTATAATGTTTATACATATATCGTATAAGTAATGTATTTAATCACTTTTAATAACTTAAATACATAAAACAATATAAGTGTATTTACAAAAGATAGCTATATTTGAATCCTCGTTCCGTTTTCTCAAAGATTTCTATACGTATACCTAGGGTATATGTACCCGTATCATACGCAGCTTCTAGATGTATTTACTATTGGTATATACCAATAAAAATCTGCTCCTTAGCAGCCTTAAATGATTAAGAAACATGTGGAACCAACCATTTGTCAAGTAGCATGAATTATTTAGCAAGAAAACAAAGTTAGGTATCTTTTTTTTCCTTTATAACCTAAAAACGTTTTTATGCATGCACACCATTTCTTCACCCCATTTTCTCATACTTACACTTCCATTTCTCTCTTAAAATACTCTTAACATCATACTTGATCATCTCCAAGCATTTTCCCCATGAATTAGCTTCAAAAACCTTACTTAAACACCATAAGAAAACCATACAAAAATACTTCAAGAAATCCTTCCAAGAACACAAACTTACTTCCAATCTTTCATCCAATTCCATCACCCTTTTGGTTCTAGGTTTTTACTCCTCTTTTACAGCAACCTTGTCCAAGGAACTTGAGGTAGAATCTATGTTTATAACCTTATTCGATTCATATATATATAGCTATCATATTTTGTGGTATACAATTTTAACAACAAGAACATAGTTTGAAAGTTTTCAAACTTGTTTGCAAACTAAATAGATCCTTCTAACTTAACTTTTAAAATACTTCAAGACCTGTAATATAACTTAAATATATGCTAATTTAACAAGGTATAACTTGGTTTTTCAAAGAATATCTTAAAAACTGTTTTTACGACGTCGGAGTGTCACCGGGGACTGTTTTGGGTTGGATAATTAAAAACCATCTTAAACTTTGAATTGGAGGTTTATGTTCTGGAAAAATGATTTTTACTATGAATATGATAACACATAAAAATTTCATGATTTAATTCAAAGTATAAGTATTTTTAGAAAAATAACCATTTAAGGTTGTTTACATAAAGGAAAATGTTTAACTTCATAAGTTTCACTAAAGTTTCACCTATGCCGTGTGATTTTGAATACAAACTAAGGTATTTACAGTTCATAGTCTTAAAGAGGGACTCGATCCAAGGAGATGGCAAGTTGAATCAACGAAAACGGAGTTGTAACGAAGAAACTATGACCGAAACAAAATTGGTTATCCAAGACTAGTTTAACTTCGGGATTAATTGGGAAAAATTAAATAAAATCACATCTTTCTAAGATAACATGATATTTTATATATATGTACTTATAATTCAATTTTATATGGTTCAGGATCACCCGTAAACAACACGAGAAGATTAATCATAAGATCCCATGATTGTACGCAACACGTCATTTGACAACACCGGTACTTTATGTACGCAACACGTCATTTGACAACACCGGTACCGTGGGTCAAGATTAATCTCGACCAATACATATACGATGGGGTTTTATTTATTTCGTTGGGGGTTTTATTTATTTCATTGCGGGTATATTAAACATCTAAAAATGAACCATTAAAATTGAATTACTAACAACGAACTGCTAACTACGGACTAAGGAATTATTCAAAGTATTAAAAGTATAACAAGTATATATATGTGACGTTTGTTTAAAAAGAAAAGGTATTGATATATTATATATGGATAGGTTCGTGATATCAACCGGAGACCAAGTCAAATTATATATATCTTCAAGACAACAGTGAGTATATAGTCCCACTTTTAAACTCTAAATATTTCGGGATGAGAATACATGTATTTTATGTTTTACGTTATGGACACAAGTAACTGAAAAATATATTCTACGTTGAGTTGTACCACTGGCATACTTTCCTGTAGCTTGGTAACTGTTATTTACAGCGGTATTGTAAACGCGAATCCTGTTGATAGATCTATCGGGCCTGACAACCCCAACCGGACTGGACGACCAGTATTCAACGGTTGCACAGTACTTCGTTTCGTGACTACACTTGGTACGGTGTAGTAAGATTTCATAATAAAGGGAATATGCGACGTGATTAAATGTTAAGTATGGTTACCAAGTGCTCAACCACTTAGAATATTTTTATTAAAATGTTTATATATGAAATCTTGTGGTCTATATTTATATCGCTGCCGGCATTAAACCTATATCTCACCAACTTTATGTTGACCTTTTAAAACATGTCTATTCTCAGGTGATTACTAAAGCTTCCGCTGCATTATGTTGAATTTGAGCAGGATCTTGCGTACGCATATTTGTGTCAAAAATAAAACTGCATACCCAAGGATTTGTGTTGTAAAATATGCTCGAAATCGTGTTGTTATCATTATATGTAAAGTTTGTAAGTCGAAGATTATCGCTAAACGATAATCATCTTTTTATTGTCTAAAGCTTGTAACAAAAATAATGGTTATGGTTTGTAATGTATAATATATGCAGTTTCTCTTTTAAAAATGTCGCATATAGAGGTCAATACCTCGCAATGAAATCATACGTTATCTAACACGTTCTTATGGTTAAGGACGGGTTATGACAACTTCAGCTTGGACTTCACATAACATGATCTCAAGGCCTATACGGATGCCGTTTGGGCAGGTTGCCGAAAAAAACGATCTATTTTCGATTATTGTGTGTATTTAGGAGGTAATCTTACCTCATGGTCCTCCAAACAACAGCCTACTCTGTCTCATTCAAGTGCTGAAACTAAATATTGAGGTGTGGCTAATGTGGTAGCTGAGTGTTGTTAACTTTGAAATCTTCTTCTTGACCTTCATTGGTCAGTTTTAAAAGCCACACTCGTCTTCTATGACAATACTAGTGCTATTTACTTATTAGGAAACTCGGTTCAACATCAACGTACTAAACATATCAAGTTGGATATTCATAATGCCCTTGAAGAAGTTGCTCGTGGCCGAGTTCGCAGTTTACATGTGCCAACTCGCTTTCAAATTGTTCAAATCTTCACCATAGTTCTTCTACGATTATTGTTCAATAATATTCGTTCTAGTCTATGCATTCGTCCACCTATCGCTACGACTATGGGGAGGTTATAACACACACACACACACACACACACACACACACACACACACACACACACACACATATATATATATATATATATATATATATATATATATATATATATATATATATATATATATATATATATATATATATATATATATATATATAGGGGTAGGATCAAGAGGGAAGTAACCAATCGAGGGGAAGCGGGGGGAAGCAAAAACTTTTTTTTTTTTGTTTTTTGAAAAAACTTTGTTCACGAACATTATATATGGGATGAAAATATGAACATTTAGTAGAGACACTTTGTGATAAATGTTTTTATTTTGGCGGGAAAACGCTCGAAGAAGCAATATATAACAATTATCGTGTTTTTCGAGCGTATGTTGAGGTTTTAGCTATTGGGGTTTAGATATCAGGGTTTAGATATTAGGGTTTATAGGGTTTAGATATTAGGGTTTAGAAATTTAGGGTTTAGGGTTTAGATTTAGGGTTTAGATTGAGTTTTTAACACGAACGGTTTAGAGTTTAGGGTTTAGGATTTAGGGTTTGGTGTTTTGGATTTATGGAATAAACCCAAAACACCAAACCCTAAACCCTAAACCCTAAACCCTAAACCCTAAATCGGGCTAAATTTTACTTCAAAAAACATGAAAAAAAAACGTTCATATTCTTCACGAACAATATTATCTTGAATGTTATTTTTGTCGATCGTTTTCCCGCCTAAATAATAACATTCATCACGAAGTGTCTCTTCTAAATGTTCATATTTTCGTGTGATCTTGATGCCGGAAAAAAAAATTCCAAAAAAAAACGAAAAAAAAATTAAATTTTGCTTCCCCCGCTTCCCCCCGATTGGTTACTTCCCCATTGATCATGCCCATATATATATATATATATATATATATATATATATATATATATATATATATATGTATGTATGTATGTATGTATGTATGTATGTATGTATGTATGTATGTATGTACTAGTAAATTCTTAAGCCGTGCATATGCACGGCCCAAAAAGCTTTCGTAAATGCAAAATTGACTTTGACCATTGACTTTCAAACATTGTATATACAGTATTGTGTATTATATTTGGATTGGATAAGATACATGGGTTTTAATAAGTCAAGATTAAAGACAATCGCCTTGCTCTCACTTTCATTCATCGTCCGATCCGTATCTTCTTAGTCGACTCAACTTTTGATTCCACGCTCAACGTTACCAGAAAAAACCTCCACACAGGGTCAACTACTATATTGTGTGAGTAGCTAGCTAACGATGGCAGCGGTGGCAGAATCACACTGGGACTAAGAACAAAACTTGCCATGATGTGTGTTGTATGTGCGTTTAAGTTTTAGTTGTTTTCTTTTTGCTTTTACTAATTGTGTCATCTTCCATGAGATTCTTACTAACTAAGAAGGAAAAAAATAAAAAGTCTAAAATATAGTCTTTGGTGACAAATCCAAATAACCTCTAGTAGCTTAACCTGCATTGGAACGAATATTAATTTGGTATCTATAACACTATACCTTGTGTTGCTTTTGATTGATCATGAAGTAACACACAGTAAACGCAGATGCACATAGATAATTCTGCAATTATATAAGGTCTTTCATTATGTAAAAAGTACAGCTGTGTTCTACACTTACATTCAATAGCTAACTTTACACATAACTTTTCAAACTTAAACAAATATACAGATTTGATACTCAGATACATAATAGTAAGTCAATACCTGTCGTTTAAGGTTGTGTTCTACTGCCTATTATGTTCACTCATGAAGAAAATTCCATGCCCTTGTAGTTTCTTGATCACCAAATATCCATGTGAGGAGCAGTTTGATTTTTTAAAGCACAAGAATTCGAATAAAAAAAGTAATAAAATTCCAAATGAAAACCAAATGAAACTTAACACATATAGATAAGAAATTATTGCACAATATGCGTAAATTCGTCATACAACAAACATAAATGACATAGAAATGGCATACCCAAATAAAATAGCTCAACTCTACGATGAAATCATATATGAAGCTGATTAAGATAAACCCAAAATCTAAACCCAAACCCTAAACCCTAAACCCTAAACTCTAAACCGTTTATGTTAAAAACTTAATCTAAATCCTAAATCTAAACCCTAAATCTAAACCCTAAACCCTAATTTCTAAACCCTAATATCTAAACCCTATAAACCCTAATATCTAAACCCCAATAGCTAAAACCTCAACATACGCTCGAAAAACACGATAATTGTTATATATTACTTCTTCGAGCATTTTCCCTCCAAAATAAAAACATTTATCACAAAGTGTCTCTACTAAATGTTCATATTTTCATCTTATCTATAATGTTTGTGAACAAAGTTTTTTCAAAAAATGAAAAAAAAAGTTTTTGCTTCCCCCGCTTTTCCCGATTGGTTACTTCCCTTTTGATTCTACCCAATATATATATATATATATATATATATATATATATATATATGTATGCGCTTCTGGGTTACACTTTATAATTAGAATATTGAGCCTTATCTCATTATTTTTATTAATTTATGTAAACAATTACTTTGAAACATCCGGAAAAAAATAATAGACAATAAATTAAGAACACGGAGAGTAGTTCCATATAAAGATAAGAATTTTTTTTGGTAAAAAGGATTACCTTAGCAACTACCACTATATACAAAGAGAGACAATACAATGAGTTCATAGCTGGACGATAACACCAACCAAACAAACAAACCAAAAGCAAGCCTAAAATAGACTTACTAACATACAACAAGAACTAAACATATTAAGGAATACACGATGTGATAAAAACCTTCATAATTTGAACTTGATCTGACTGTGACATAATCTTTAATCGAACAGTAGAGTAAATCGCTTGTCACCCGAACAGTTATCTTGTTTAAAACATCTTCAATTATTTTTCTCTTTAAATAAAGTAGACAGTAGCAGCGAGCAATAATTTTGCAATACTGATATGCACTAACCTGCCGATGAGCCAATGGAGCGATAGTTGCCACTGACTCCTTACAAGCTCCAAGATCATTGAGAAAATAACATACCATCAAAACCTCATGCCACAATTGCGCAGAGAATCTGTATTTAAAGAAAAAATGGCTATTCAAATTCTCGAGTTCTTCCAAAGAGCATAACATGTTAATGTTGTTCGTTTCTCTCAAGCTTTAACCTTGTCTTGCGTCTTCAATTGTTCACCCGTAAGTAACCACATGATAAATGCATGACAAGGAATACATTGAGAGAACCACTGAAATGTCCCGTTCTTGTTGATTAAAAACGTTCCATATTAATTGATTTCGTTGCGAGGTTTTGACCTCTATATGAGACATTTTTCAAAGACTGCATTCATTTTTAAAACAAACCATAACCTTTATTTCATAAATAAAGGTTTAAAAGCTTTACGTAGATTATCAAATAATGATAATCTAAAATATATTGTTTACACACGACCATTACATAATGGTTTACAATACAAATATGTTACATCGAAATCAGTTTCTTGAATGCAGTTTTTACACAATATCATACAAACATGGACTCCAAATCTTGTCCTTATTTTAGTATGCAACAGCGGAAGCTCTTAGTATTCACCTGAGAATAAACATGCTTTAAACGTCAACAAAAATGTTGGTGAGTTATAGGTTTAACCTATATGTATCAAATCGTAACAATAGACCACAAGATTTCATATTTCAATACACATCCCATACATAGAGATAAAAATCATTCATATGGTGAACACCTGGTAACCGACATTAACAAGATGCATAATATAAGAATATCCCTATCATTCCGGGACACCCTTTGGATATGATATAAATTTCGAAGTACTAAAGCATCCGGTACTTTGAATGGGGTTTGTTAGGCCCAATAGATCTATCTTTAGAATTCGCGTCAATTAGGGTGTCTGTTCCCTAATTCTTAGATTACCAGACTTAATAAAAATGGGCATATTCGATTTCGATAATTCAACCATAGAATGTAGTTTCACGTACTTGTGTCTATTTTGTAAATCATTTATAAAACCTGCATGTATTCTCATCCCAAAAATATTAGATTTTAAAAGTGGGACTATAACTCACTTTCACAGATTTTTACTTCGTCGGGAAGTAAGACTTGGCCACTGGTTGATTCACGAACCTATAACAATATATACATATATATCAAAGTATGTTTAAAATATATTTACAACACTTTTAATATATTTTGATGTTTTAAGTTTATTAAGTCAGTTGTCCTCGTTAGTAACCTACAACTAGTTGTCCACAGTTAGATGTACAGAAATAAATCGATAAATATTATCTTGAATCAATCCACGACCCAGTGTATACGTATCTCAGTATTGATCACAACTCAAACTATATATATTTTGGAATCAACCTCAACCCTGTATAGCTAACTCCAACATTTACATATAGAGTGTCTATGGTTGTTCCGAAATATATATAGATGTGTCGACATGATAGGTCGAAACATTGTATACGTGTCTATGGTATCTCAAGATTACATAATATACAATACAAGTTGATTAAGTTATGGTTGGAATAGATTTGTTACCAATTTTCACGTAGCTAAAATGAGAAAAATTATCCAATCTTGTTTTACCCATAACTTCTTCATTTTAAATCCGTTTTGAGTGAATCAAATTGCTATGGTTTCATATTGAACTCTATTTTATGAATCTAAACAGAAAAAGTATAGGTTTATAGTCGGAAAAATAAGTTACAAGTCGTTTTTGTAAAGATAGTCATTTCAGTCGAAAGAACGACGTCTAGATGACCATTTTAGAAAACATACTTCCACTTTGAGTTTAACCATAATTTTTGGATATAGTTTCATGTTCATAATAAAAATCATTTTCTCAGAATAACAACTTTTAAATCAAAGTTTATCATAGTTTTTAATTAACTAACCCAAAACAGCCCGCGGTGTTACTACGACGGCGTAAATCCGGTTTTACGGTGTTTTTTGTGTTTCCAGGTTTTAAATCATTAAGTTAGCATATCATATAGATATAGAACATGTGTTTAGTTGATTTTAAAAGTCAAGTTAGAAGGATTAACTTTTGTTTGCGAACAAGTTTAGAATTAACTAAACTATGTTCTAGTGATTACAAGTTTAAACCTTCGAATAAGATAGCTTTATATGTATGAATCGAATGATGTTATGAACATCATTACTACCTTAAGTTCCTTGGATAAACCTACTGGAAAAGAGAAAAATGGATCTAGCTTCAACGGATCCTTGGATGGCTCGAAGTTCTTGAAGCAGAATCATGACACGAAAACAAGTTCAAGTAAGATCATCACTTGAAATAAGATTGTTATAGTTATAGAAATTGAACCAAAGTTTGAATATGATTATTACCTTGTATTAGAATGATAACCTACTGTAAGAAACAAAGATTTCTTGAGGTTGGATGATCACCTTACAAGATTGGAAGTGAGCTAGCAAACTTGAAAGTATTCTTGATTTTATGTAACTAGAACTTGTAGAATATATGAAGAACACTTAGAACTTGAAGATAGACCTTGAGAGAGATCAATTAGATGAAGAAAATTGAAGAATGAAAGTGTTTGTAGGTGTTTTTGGTCGTTGGTGTATGGATTAGATATAAAGGATATGAAATTTTGTTTTCATGTAAATAAGTCATGAATGATTACTCATATTTTTGTAATTTTATGAGATATTTCATGCTAGTTGCCATATGATGGTTCCCACATGTGTTAGGTGACTCACATGGGCTGCTAAGAGCTGATCATTGGAGTGTATATACCAACAGTACATACATCTAAAAGCTGTGTATTGTACGAGTACGAATACGGGTGCATACGAGTAGAATTGTTGATGAAACTGAACGAGGATGTAATTGTAAGCATTTTTGTTAAGTAGAAGTATTTTGATAAGTGTATTGAAGTCTTTCAAAAGTGTATAAATACATATTAAAACACTACATGTATATACATTTTAACTGAGTCGTTAAGTCATCGTTAGTCGTTACATGTAAGTGTTGTTTTGAAACCTTTAGGTTAACGATCTTGTTAAATGTTGTTAACCCAATGTTTATAATATCAAATGAGATTTTAAATTATTATATTATCATGATATTATCATGTATGAATATCTCTTAATATGATATATATACATTAAATGTCTTTACAACGATAATCGTTACATATATGTCTCGTTTAAAAATCATTAAGTTAGTAGTCTTGTTTTTACATATGTAGTTCATTGTTAATATACTTAATGATATGTTTACTTATCATAGTATCATGATAACTATATATATATCCATATATATGTCATCATATAGTTTTTACAAGTTTTAACGTTCGTGAATCACCGGTCAACTTGGGTGGTCAATTATCTATATGAAACATATTTCAATTAATCAAGTCTTAACAAGTTTGATTGCTTAACATGTTGGAAACATTTAATCATGTAAATATCTATCTCAATTAATATATATAAACATGGAAAAGTTCGGGTCACTACAGTACCTACCCGTTAAATAAATTTCGTCCCGAAATTTTAAGCTGTTGAAGGTGTTGACGAATCTTCTGGAAATAGATGCGGGTATTTCTTCTTCATCTGATCTTCACGTTCCCAGGTGAACTCGGGTCCTCTATGAGCATTCCATCGAACCTTAACAATTGGTATCTTGTTTTGCTTAAGTCTTTTAACCTCACGATCCATTATTTCGACGGGTTCTTCGATGAATTGAAGTTTTTCGTTGATTTGGATTTCATCTAATAGAATAGTGAGATCTTCTTTAGCAAAACATTTCTTCAAATTCGAGACGTGGAAAGTGTTATGTACAGCCGCGAGTTGTTGAGGTAACTCAAGTCGGTAAGCTACTGGTCCGACACGATCAATAATCTTGAATGGTCCAATATACCTTGGATTTAATTTCCCTCGTTTACCAAATCGAACAACGCCTTTCCAAGGTGTAACTTTAAGCATGACCATCTCTCCAATTTCAAATTCTATATCTTTTCTTTTAATGTCAGCGTAGCTCTTTTGTCGACTTTGGGCGGTTTTCAACCCTTGTTGAATTTGGATGATCTTCTCGGTAGTTTCTTGTATTATCTCTGGACCCGTAATCTGTCTATCCCCCACTTCACTCCAACAAATCGGAGACCTGCACTTTCTACCATAAAGTGCTTCAAACGGCGCCATCTCAATGCTTGAATGGTAGCTGTTGTTGTAGGAAAATTCTGCTAACGGTAGATGTCGATCCCAACTGTTTTCGAAATCAATAACACATGCTCGTAGCATGTCTTCAAGCGTTTATATCGTCCTTTCGCTCTGCCCATCAGTTTGTGGATGATAGGCAGTACTCATGTCTAGACGAGTTCCTAATGCTTGCTGTAATGTCTGCCAGAATCTTGAAATAAATCTGCCATCCCTATCAGAGATAATAGAGATTGGTATTCCATGTCTGGAGATGACTTCCTTCAAATACAGTCGTGCTAACTTCTCCATCTTGTCATCTTCTCTTATTGGCAGGAAGTGTGCTGATTTGGTGAGACGATCAACTATTACCCAAATAGTATCAAAACCACTTGCAGTCCTTGGCAATTTAGTGATGAAATCCATGGTAATGTTTTCCCATTTCCATTCCGGGATTTCGGGTTGTTGAAGTAGACCTGATGGTTTCTGATGCTCCGCTTTGACCTTAGAACACGTCAAACTTTCTCCTACGTATTTAGCAACATCGGCTTTCATACCCGGCCACCAAAAATATTTCCTGAGATCCTTGTACATCTTCCCCGTTCCAGGATGTATTGAGTATCTGGTTTTATGAGCTTCTCTAAGTACCATTTCTCTCATATCTCCAAATTTTGGTACCCAAATCCTTTCAGTCCTATACCGGGTTCCGTCTTCCCGAATATTAAGATGTTTCTCCGATCCTTTGGGTATTTCATCCTTTAAATTTCCCTCTTTTAAAACTCCTTGTTGCGCCTCCTTTATTTGAGTAGTAAGGTTATTATGAATCATTATATTCATAGATTTTACTCGAATGGGTTCTCTGTCCTTCCTGCTCAAGGCATCGGCTACCACATTTGCCTTCCCCGGGTGGTAACGAATCTCAAAGTCGTAATCATTCAATAATTCAATCCACCTACGCTGCCTCATATTCAGTTGTTTCTGATTAAATATGTGTTGAAGACTTTTGTGGTCGGTATATATAATACTTTTGACCCCATATAAGTAGTGCCTCCAAGTCTTTAATGCAAAAACAATCGCGCCTAATTCCATATCATGCGTCGTATAATTTTGTTCGTGAATCTTCAATTGTCTAGACGCATAAGCAATCACCTTCGTTCGTTGCATTAATACACAACCGAGACCTTGCTTTGATGCGTCACAATAAATCACAAAATCATCATTCCCTTCAGGCAATGACAATATAGGTGCCGTAGTTAGCTTTTTCTTCAATAACTGAAACGCTTTCTCTTGTTCATCATTCCATTCAAATTTCTTCCCTTTATGCGTTAATGCAGTCAAGGGTTTTGCTATTCTGGAAAAGTCTTGGATGAACCTTCTGTAGTAACCAGCTAGTCCTAAAAACTGGCGTATGTGTTTCGGAGTTTTCGGTGTAGTGACCCGAAGTTTTCCATGTTTATATAAATTAATTAAGATTGATATTTACATGATTAAATGTTTCCAACATGTTAAGCAATCAAACTTGTTAAGACTTGATTAATTGAAATATGTTTCATATAGACAATTGACCACCCAAGTTGACCGGTGATTCACGAACGTTAAAACTTATAAAAACTATACGATGACATATATATGGTTATATATATAGTTAACATGTTTTTATTATAAGTATGTATCTCATTAGGTATTTTAACAATGAGTTATATACATAAAAATGAGACTATTAATTTAAGAAACTCGAAAACGATATATATAACGATTATCGTTATAACAACGTCTTACTAGGTACATATGAATCATATTAAGATATTGATACACTTGGTTAATTATGTTAAATGATAAGTAAATATATTATTAAGTGTATTAACAATGAAATACATATGTAAAAATAAGGCTACTAACTTAATGATTTCGAAACGAGACATATATGTAACGATTATCGTTGTAACGACATTTAACTGTATATACATCATACTAAGATATATTATATATCATAATATCATGATAATATAATAATTTAACATCTCATTTGTTATAATAAACAATGGGTTAACAACATTCAACAAGATCGTTAACCTAAAGGTTTCAAAACAACATTTACATGTAACGACTAACGATGACTTAACGACTCAGTTAAAATGTATATACATGTAGTGTTTTAATATGTATTCATACACTTTTGAAAGACTTCAAGACACTTATCAAAATACTTCTACTTAACAAAAATGCTTACAATTGCATCCTCGTTCAGTTTCATCAACAATTCTACTCGTATGCACCCGTATTCGTACTCGTACAATACACAGCTTTTAGATGTATGTACTATTGGTATATACACTCCAATGATCAGCTCTTAGCAGCCCATGTGAGTCACCTAACACATGTGGGAACCATCATTTGGCAACTAGCATGAAATATCTCATAAAATTACAAAAATATGAGTAATCATTCATGACTTATTTACATGAAAACAAAACTACATATCCTTTATATCTAATCCATACACCAACGACCAAAAACACCTACAAACACTTTCATTCTTCAATTTTCTTCATCTAATTGATCTCTCTCAAGTTCTATCTTCAAGTTCTAAGTGTTCTTCATAAATTCCAAAAGTTCTAGTTTCATAAAATCAAGAATACTTTCAAGTTTGCTAGCTCACTTCCAATCTTGTAAGGTGATCATCCAACCTCAAGAAATCTTTGTTTCTTACAGTAGGTTATCATTCTAATACAAGGTAATAATCATATTCAAACTTTGGTTCAATTTCTATAACTATAACAATCTTATTTCAAGTGATGATCTTACTTGAACTTGTTTTCGTGTCATGATTTTGCTTCAAGAACTTCGAGCCATCCAAGGATCCATTGAAGCTAGATCCATTTTTCTCTTTTCCAGTAGGTTTATCCAAGGAACTTAAGGTAGTAATGATGTTCATAACATCATTCGATTCATACATATAAAGCTATCTTATTCGAAGGTTTAAACTTGTAATCACTAGAACATAGTTTAGTTAATTCTAAACTTGTTCGCAAACAAAAGTTAATCCTTCTAACTTGACTTTTAAAATCAACTAAACACATGTTCTATATCTATATGATATGCTAACTTAATGATTTAAAACCTGGAAACACGAAAAACACCATAAAACCGGATTTACGCCGTCGTAGTAACACCGCGGGCTGTTTTGGGTTAGTTAATTAAAAACTATGATAAACTTTGATTTAAAAGTTGTTATTCTGAGAAAATGATTTTTATTATGAACGTGAAACTATATCCAAAAATTATGGTTAAACTCAAAGTGGAAGTATTTTTTCTAAAATGGTCATCTAGACGTCGTTCTTTCGACTGAAATGACTACCTTTACAAAAGCGACTTGTAACTTATTTTTCCGACTATAAACCTATACTTTTCTATTTAGATTCATAAAATAGAGTTCAATATGAAACCATAGCAATTTGATTCACTCAAAACGGATTTAAAATGAAGAAGTTATGGGTAAAACAAGATTGGATAATTTTTCTCATTTTAGCTACGTGAAAATTGGTAACAAATCTATTCCAACCATAACTTAATCAACTTGTATTGTATATTATGTAATCTTGAGATACCATAGACACGTATACAATGTTTCGACCTATCATGTCGACACATCTATATATATTTCGGAACAACCATAAACACTCTATATGTGAATGTTGGAGTTAGCTATACAGGGTTGAGGTTGATTCCAAAATATATATAGTTTGAGTTGTGATCAATACTGAGATACGTATACACTGGGTCGTGGATTGATTCAAGATAATATTTATCGATTTATTTCTGTACATCTAACTGTGGACAACTAGTTGTAGGTTACTAACGAGGACAGCTGACTTAATAAACTTAAAACATCAAAATATATTAAAAGTGTTGTAAATATATTTTTAAACATACTTTGATATATATGTATATATTGTTATAGGTTCGTGAATCAACCAGTGGCCAAGTCTTACTTCCCGACGAAGTAAAAATCTGTGAAAGTGAGTTATAGTCCCACTTTTAAAATCTAATATTTTTGGGATGAGAATACATGCAGGTTTTATAAATGATTTACAAAATAGACACAAGTACGTGAAACTACATTCTATGGTTGAATTATCGAAATCGAATATGCCCCTTTTTATTAAGTCTGGTAATCTAAGAATTAGGGATCAGACACCCTAATTGACGCGAATCCTAAAGATAGATCTATTGGGCCTAACAAACCCCATCCAAAGTACCGGATGCTTTAGTACTTCGAAATTTATATCATATCCGAAGGGTGTCCCGGAATGATGGGGATATTCTTATATATGCATCTTGTTAATGTCGGTTACCAGGTGTTCACCATATGAATGATTTTTATCTCTATGTATGGGATGTGTATTGAAATATGAAATCTTGTGGTCTATTATTATGATTTGATATATATAGGTTAAACCTATAACTCACCAACATTTTTGTTGACGTTTTAAGCATGTTTATTCTCAGGTGATTATTAAGAGCTTCCGCTGTCGCATAATTAAAAAAGGACGAGATTTGGAGTCCATGCTTGTATGATATTGTGTAAAAACTGCATTCAAGAAACTTATTTTGTTGTAACATATATGTATTGTAAACCATTATGTAATGGTCGTGTGTAAACAGGATATTTTAGATTATCATTATTTGATAATCTACGTAAAGCTTTTTAAACCTTTATTGATGAAATAAAGGTTATGGTTTGTTTTAAAATGAATGCAGTCTTTGAAAAACGTCTCATATAGAGGTCAAAACCTCGCAACGAAATCAATTAATATGGAACGTTTTTAATCAATAAGAACGGGACATTTTAGTTGGTATCAGAGCGTTGGTCTTAGAGAACCAGAATTTTGCATTAGTGTGTCTTATCGAGTTTGTTAGGATGCATTAGTGAGTCTGGACTTCGACCGTGTTTAATTGAAAAATGATTGCTTAACAAATTTTGTTGGAAACTATATATTTTTAACATGTGAATATTATGTGATATATTAATCTCTTAACGCGTTTGATATTATGTGATAGATGTCTACCTCTAGAACAAGTCCCATTGACTCACCTAATAATAATGAAGAGTCAAATGTAAATTGGAATGATTCGTGGACTGATTCACAAGTTCCCGAAGAGGAACCAGAAGAAGAGTCGGAACCGGAAGAAGAATCGGAACCGGAAGAAGAATCGGAACCGGATGAAGAAATAGAACCGGTGGGGGAAATAATAAAACGGTTAAGTAAAAGAAAATCCTCAACCAACCGACCAAGGTTAATTATGGTCAATGGTGTTTCCGCCAAGGAAGCAAAATATTGGGAGGATTACCAATTCTCCGATGAATCGGATTCCGACGAGAATTCCGATGATGTTATAGAAATTACCCCAACTGAATTTAAAAAGGCAAAAGAAAATAATAAGGGAAAGGGCAAAAAAATAGAGAAATCTAATTCCAACCCCGATGAACTTTATATGTATCGTCAACGCCCGAAGTCCTTAAGTTGTTACAATGACCCGGGAACCTCTAAACCACCAGGTTTTTCTAAACCAATGTGGACAACGACGGCTCGTATTAGGGGAACATCATATATCCCTAGAAACTTGGCAAAACGAACCAAAACCGAAGAAGAAGAAACGAGCGAGTCGGAATAAGATAGTTGTATTCATGTGGTGTAATATATGTAATATAGTGTTCTTATGCTTTATGATATATGTAAAAATTGCTTGTATTAATAAGTATTTTTTTATGAATCTAACTCTTGTCTATTTTACAGTTTAAAAACACAAAATGGATAGACAACCCAATATTTTAAGAGACCTACCCGGAGACATGATTGATGAAATCTTGTCTAGAGTCGGCCAGAATTCTTCGGCACAACTATTTAAGGCGAGATCAGTTTGTAAGACATTCGAAGAACGTTCCAAGAATGTCTTGGTTTATAAGAGACTTTCGTTTGAAAGATGGGGGATATCACATTGGGAAACCCATAAGTTACGATGTGTTTACTTTGACGCATATATTGCGGGGAACCCAAATGCTATTTTACGCAACGGGTTAAGAAATTATTTTGACTCAATATATCCGAATATTGGACTTCTTGATTTAGAAAAAGCGGCTAACATACAACATAAAGAAGCATGTTATGCTTACGGATTAGTAATGTTCGCTTCTCACCAAAGTGAGAACAAGAACATCGGGCTACAACTATTAAACAAAACATTTCCACAAGTGACGGAGTCGGTAATTGGGGTAAGAAATGAGGTTTTTAGATTATTACGGGACTGTTGGACATTACGTAACCCTCGTCCCTTTGACGACGTTACAACACGCTGTCTTATCAACGGCCATAACGGTTATGTTGCACAAGACCAAGGATGGGAAGTAGTCCTAGTAAAACCAGAATGCATGACTTGTTTCTGGACGTATGAATTACGTGTCTTTATTGCCTTTGCTGAACGACTTGTGTACTAGCTAGAATTATCTTCACAACTATCTTGTATCAAAGTTATTGTGTGCTATATTTCATGCTTTATATAAAATAAGCGGTATTGTAAGTTTGTAAAATATTGTATAAAAGTTTGAACGCGAAATATTATTATAATCAGTTTTTCATATAGAATTGTAGTAGTTGAATTGTATATTAGCTACTAAGTATGAACTTAACGGGTAGGTACTACCCGAATTTAAACTTATAAAACGCTAATATGAAAAAAAAGCTTTTATAAATGAGTTCATATTATGCTACGCAATACTATTAACTACTCTTAATATTCTGTATGATTAACTTGTTCCATTTAACTATTTTGAAGGAAATGGCACCGACTACTCGACACACCGTGAATATGAATGAAGAGGAATTCCGTACTTTTCTAGCTTCAAACATAGCCGCAGTACAGGCTGCGCTACATACCAACAATAACCTTGGATCTAGCAGTACAGGAAATCGTGTAGGATGCACCTACAAAGAATTCACTGCCTGCAAACCTTTGGAATTTGATGGAACCGAAGGACCGATCGGATTGAAACGGTGGACCGAGAAGGTTGAATCGGTGTTTGCCATAAGTAAGTGTACTGAAGAGGACAAAGTAAAGTACGCTACGCATACCTTCACAGGTTCTGCGTTAACATGGTGGAATACCTATCTAGAGCAAGTGGGACAAGACGATGCGTACGCACTACCGTGGTCAGCATTCAAGCACTTGATGAACGAGAAGTACCGTCCCAGAACCGAGGTCAATAAGCTCAAGACAGAACTTAGAGGGTTACGAACCCAAGGATTTGATATTACCACGTACGAAAGACGATTCACAGAATTGTGCCTATTGTGTCCGGGAGCATTCGAAGATGAGGAAGAGAAGATCGACGCGTTTGTGAAAGGATTACCGGAAAGAATCCAAGAAGATATAAGTTCACACGAGCCCGCCTCCATACAACAGGCATGTAGAATGGCTCACAAACTAGTGAACCAGATTGAAGAAAGAATTAAAGAACAGACTGCTGAAGAGGCCAATGTGAAGCAAGTCAAAAGAAAGTGGGAGGAAAACGGTGATAAGAATCACCAATACAACAACAACAGCAATTACAACAATAATCGCAACAATTATCCCAACAATCGCAACATCAATCGCAACTACAACAAACGGCCCAACAACAACAACAACAACAGCAACTACAACAATCATCCCAACAACAATAATAACCGCAACAACAACAACAACAACAATAATCAGAAGCAGCTATGCCAAAGGTGTGAAAAGAATCACTCGGGGTTCTGCACCAAATTTTGCAACAAGTGTAAAAGAAATGGTCATAGCGCGGCGAAGTGTGAGGTCTACGGACCAGGGGTTAATAGAACGAAAGGAACAAATGGTGTCGGAACGAGTAATGGCGGAGCAAGTAGTGTCGGAGCAAGTTATGCCAATGTAGTTTGTTATAAATGTGGAAAACCGGGCCACATTATTAGAAATTGCCCGAACCAGGAGAACACGAATGGACAAGGCCGCGGAAGAGTTTTCAATATTAATGCGGCAGAGGCACAAGAAGACCCGGAGCTTGTTACGGGTACGTTTCTTATTGACAATAAATCTGCTTACGTTTTATTTGATTCGGGTGCGGATAGAAGCTATATGAGTAGAGATTTTTGTGCTAAATTATGTTGTCCATTGACGCCTTTGGATAGTAAATTTTTACTCGAATTAGCAAATGGTAAATTAATTTCAGCAGATAATATATGTCGGAATCGAGAAATTAAACTGGTTAGCGAAACATTTAAGATTGATTTGATACCAGTAGAGTTAGGGAGTTTTGATGTGATAATCGGTATGGACTGGTTAAAAGAAGTGAAAGCAAAGATCGTTTGTTACAAAAATGCAATTCGCATTATACGAAAAAAAGGAAAACCCTTAATGGTGTACGGAGAAAAGGGCAACACGAAGCTACATCTTATTAGTAATTTGAAGGCACAAAAACTAATAAGAAAAGGTTGCTATGCTATTCTAGCACACGTCGAGAAAGTACAAACTGAAGAAAAGAGCATCAATGATGTTCCCGTCGCAAAAGAATTTCCCGATGTATTTCCGAAAGAATTACCGGGATTACCCCCACATCGATCCGTTGAATTTCAAATAGATCTTGTACCAGGAGCTGCACCAATAGCTCGTGCTCCTTACAGACTCGCACCCAGCGAGATGAAAGAACTACAAAGCCAATTACAAGAACTTTTAGAGCGTGGTTTCATTCGACCAAGCACATCACCGTGGGGAGCTCCTGTTTTGTTTGTCAAGAAGAAAGATGGTACATTCAGGTTGTGTATCGACTACCGAGAGTTGAACAAACTTACCATCAAGAACCGCTACCCACTACCGAGAATTGACGACTTATTTGATCAACTACAAGGCTCGTCTGTTTATTCAAAGATTGACTTACGTTCCGGGTATCATCAAATGCGGGTGAAAGAAGATGATATTCCAAAGACTGCTTTCAGAACACGTTACGGTCATTACGAGTTTATGGTCATGCCGTTTGGTTTAACTAATGCACCAGCTGTGTTCATGGACCTTATGAACCGAGTGTGTGGACCATACCTTGACAAGTTTGTCATTGTTTTCATTGATGACATACTTATTTACTCAAAGAATGACCAAGAACACGGTGAACATTTGAGAAAGGTGTTAGAAGTATTGAGGAAGGAAGAATTGTACGCTAAGTTTTCAAAGTGTGCATTTTGGTTGGAAGAAGTTCAATTCCTCGGTCACATAGTGAACAAAGAAGGTATTAAGGTGGATCCGGCAAAGATAGAAACTGTTGAAAAGTGGGAAACCCCGAAAACTCCGAAACACATACGCCAGTTTTTAGGACTAGCTGGTTACTACAGAAGGTTCATCCAAGACTTTTCTAGAATAGCAAAACCCTTGACTGCATTAACGCATAAAGGGAAGAAATTTGAATGGAAGGATGAACAAGAGAAAGCGTTTCAGTTATTGAAGAAAAAGCTAACTACGGCACCTATATTGTCATTGCCTGAAGGGAATGATGATTTTGTGATTTATTGTGACGCATCAAAGCAAGGTCTCGGTTGTGTATTAATGCAACGAACGAAGGTGATTGCTTATGCGTCTAGACAATTGAAGATTCACGAACAAAATTATACGACGCATGATTTGGAATTAGGCGCGGTTCTTTTTGCATTAAAGACTTGGAGGCACTACTTATATGGGGTCAAAAGTATTATATATACCGACCACAAAAGTCTTCAACACATATTTAATCAGAAACAACTGAATATGAGGCAGCGTAGGTGGATTGAATTATTGAATGATTACGACTTTGAGATTCGTTACCACCCGGGGAAGGCAAATGTGGTAGCCGATGCCTTGAGCAGGAAGGACAGAGAACCCATTCGAGTAAAATCTATGAATATAATGATTCATAATAACATTACTACTCAAATAAAGGAGGCGCAACAAGGAGTTTTAAAAGAGGGAAATTTAAAGGATGAAATACCCAAAGGATCGGAGAAGCATCTTAATATTCGGGAAGACGGAACCCGGTATAGGGCTGAAAGGATTTGGGTACCAAAATTTGGAGATATGAGAGAAATGGTACTTAGAGAAGCTCATAAAACCAGATACTCAATACATCCTGGAACGGGGAAGATGTACAAGGATCTCAAGAAACATTTTTGGTGGCCGGGTATGAAAGCCGATGTTGCTAAATACGTAGGAGAATGTTTGACGTGTTCTAAGGTCAAAGCTGAGCATCAGAAACCATCAGGTCTACTTCAACAACCCGAAATCCCGGAATGGAAATGGGAAAACATTACCATGGATTTCATCACTAAATTGCCAAGGACTGCAAGTGGTTTTGATACTATTTGGGTAATAGTTGACCGTCTCACCAAATCAGCACACTTCTTGCCAATAAGAGAAGATGACAAGATGGAGAAGTTAGCACGACTGTATTTGAAGGAAGTCATCTCCAGACATGGAATACCAATCTCTATTATCTCTGATAGGGATGGCAGATTTATTTCAAGATTCTGGCAGACATTACAGCAAGCATTAGGAACTCGTCTAGACATGAGTACTGCCTATCATCCACAAACTGATGGGCAGAGCGAAAGGACGATACAAACGCTTGAAGACATGCTACGAGCATGTGTTATTGATTTCGGAAACAGTTGGGATCGACATCTACCGTTAGCAGAATTTTCCTACAACAACAGCTACCATTCAAGCATTGAGATGGCGCCGTTTGAAGCACTTTATGGCAGAAAGTGCAGGTCTCCGATTTGTTGGAGTGAAGTGGGGGATAGACAGATTACGGGTCCGGAGATTATACAAGAAACTACCGAGAAGATCATCCAAATTCAACAACGGTTGAAAACCGCCCAAAGTCGACAAAAGAGCTACGCTGACATTAAAAGAAAAGATATAGAATTTGAAATTGGAGAGATGGTCATGCTTAAAGTTGCACCTTGGAAAGGCGTTGTTCGATTTGGTAAACGAGGGAAATTAAATCCAAGGTATATTGGTCCATTCAAGATTATTGATCGTGTCGGACCAGTAGCTTACCGACTTGAGTTACCTCAACAACTCGCGGCTGTACATAACACTTTCCACGTCTCGAATTTGAAGAAATGTTTTGCTAAAGAAGATCTCACTATTCCGTTAGATGAAATCCAAATCAACGAAAAACTCCAATTCATCGAAGAACCCGTCGAAATAATGGATCGTGAGGTTAAAAGACATAAGCAAAACAAGATACCAATTGTTAAGGTTCGATGGAATGCTCGTAGAGGACCCGAGTTCACCTGGGAGCGTGAAGATCAGATGAAGAAGAAATACCCGCATCTATTTCCAGAAGATTCGTCAACACCTTCAACAGCTTAAAATTTCGGGACGAAATTTATTTAACGGGTAGGTACTGTAGTGACCCGAACTTTTCCATGTTTATATAAATTAATTAAGATTGATATTTACATGATTAAATGTTTCCAACATGTTAAGCAATCAAACTTGTTAAGACTTGATTAATTGAAATATGTTTCATATAGACAATTGACCACCCAAGTTGACCGGTGATTCACGAACGTTAAAACTTATAAAAACTATACGATGACATATATATGGTTATATATATAGTTAACATGTTTTTATTATAAGTATGTATCTCATTAGGTATTTTAACAATGAGTTATATACATAAAAATGAGACTATTAATTTAAGAAACTCGAAAACGATATATATAACGATTATCGTTATAACAACGTCTTACTAGGTACATATGAATCATATTAAGATATTGATACACTTGGTTAATTATGTTAAATGATAAGTAAATATATTATTAAGTGTATTAACAATGAAATACATATGTAAAAATAAGGCTACTAACTTAATGATTTCGAAACGAGACATATATGTAACGATTATCGTTGTAACGACATTTAACTGTATATACATCATACTAAGATATATTATATATCATAATATCATGATAACATAATAATTTAACATCTCATTTGTTATAATAAACAATGGTTTAACAACATTCAACAAGATCGTTAACCTAAAGGTTTCAAAACAACATTTACATGTAACGACTAACGATGACTTAACGACTCAGTTAAAATGTATATACATGTAGTGTTTTAATATGTATTCATACACTTTTGAAAGACTTCAAGACACTTATCAAAATACTTCTACTTAACAAAAATTCTTACAATTGCATCCTCGTTCAGTTTCATCAACAATTCTACTCGTATGCACCCGTATTCGTACTCGTACAATACACAGCTTTTAGATGTATGTACTATTGGTATATACACTCCAATGATCAGCTCTTAGCAGCCCATGTGAGTCACCTAACACATGTGGGAACCATCATTTGGCAACTAGCATGAAATATCTCATAAAATTACAAAAATATGAGTAATCATTCATGACTTATTTACATGAAAACAAAATTACATATCCTTTATATCTAATCCATACACCAACGACCAAAAACACCTACAAACACTTTCATTCTTCAATTTTCTTCATCTAATTGATCTCTCTCAAGTTCTATCTTCAAGTTCTAAGTGTTCTTCATAAATTCCAAAAGTTCTAGTTTCATAAAATCAAGAATACTTTCAAGTTTGCTAGCTCACTTCCAATCTTGTAAGGTGATCATCCAACCTCAAGAAATCTTTGTTTCTTACAGTAGGTTATCATTCTAATACAAGGTAATAATCATATTCAAACTTTGGTTCAATTTCTATAACTATAACAATCTTATTTCAAGTGATGATCTTACTTGAACTTGTTTTCGTGTCATGATTTTGCTTCAAGAACTTCGAGCCATCCAAGGATCCATTGAAGCTAGATCCATTTTTCTCTTTTCCAGTAGGTTTATCCAAGGAACTTAAGGTAGTAATGATGTTCATAACATCATTCGATTCATACATATAAAGCTATCTTATTCGAAGGTTTAAACTTGTAATCACTAGAACATAGTTTAGTTAATTCTAAACTTGTTCGCAAACAAAAGTTAATCCTTCTAACTTGACTTTTAAAATCAACTAAACACATGTTCTATATCTATATGATATGCTAACTTAATGATTTAAAACCTGGAAACACGAAAAACACCATAAAACCGGATTTACGCCGTCGTAGTAACACCGCGGGCTGTTTTGGGTTAGTTAATTAAAAACTATGATAAACTTTGATTTAAAAGTTGTTATTCTGAGAAAATGATTTTTATTATGAACGTGAAACTATATCCAAAAATTATGGTTAAACTCAAAGTGGAAGTATGTTTTCTAAAATGGTCATCTAGACGTCGTTCTTTCGACTGAAATGACTACCTTTACAAAAGCGACTTGTAACTTATTTTTCAGACTATAAACCTATACTTTTCTGTTTAGATTCATAAAATAGAGTTCAATATGAAACCATAGCAATTTGATTCACTCAAAACGGATTTAAAATGAAGAAGTTATGGGTAAAACAAGATTGGATAATTTTTCTCATTTTAGCTACGTGAAAATTGGTAACAAATCTATTCCAACCATAACTTAATCAACTTGTATTGTATATTATGTAATCTTGAGATACCATAGACACGTATACAATGTTTCGACCTATCATGTCGACACATCTATATATATTTCGGAACAACCATAAACACTCTATATGTGAATGTTGGAGTTAGCTATACAGGGTTGAGGTTGATTCTAAAATATATATAGTTTGAGTTGTGATCAATACTGAGATACGTATACACTGGGTCGTGGATTGATTCAAGATAATATTTATCGATTTATTTCTGTACATCTAACTGTGGACAACTAGTTGTAGGTTACTAACGAGGACAGCTGACTTAATAAACTTAAAACATCAAAATATATTAAAAGTGTTGTAAATATATTTTTAAACATACTTTGATATATATGTATATATTGTTATAGGTTCGTGAATCAACCAGTGGCCAAGTCTTACTTTCCGACGAAGTAAAAATCTGTGAAAGTGAGTTATAGTCCCACTTTTAAAATCTAATATTTTTGGGATGAGAATACATGCAGGTTTTATAAATGATTTACAAAATAGACACAAGTACGTGAAACTACATTCTATGGTTGAATTATCGAAATCGAATATGCCCCTTTTTATTAAGTCTGGTAATCTAAGAATTAGGGATCAGACACCCTAATTGACGCGAATCCTAAAGATAGATCTATTGGGCCTAACAAACCCCATCCAAAGTACCGGATGCTTTAGTACTTCGAAATTTATATCATATCCGAAGGGTGTCCCGGAATGATGGGGATATTCTTATATATGCATCTTGTTAATGTCGGTTACCAGGTGTTCACCATATGAATGATTTTTATCTCTATGTATGGGATGTGTATTGAAATATGAAATCTTGTGGTCTATTATTATGATTTGATATATATAGGTTAAATCTATAACTCACCAACATTTTTGTTGACGTTTTAAGCATGTTTATTCTCAGGTGATTATTAAGAGCTCCCGCTGTCGCATACTTAAATAAGGACGAGATTTGGAGTCCATGCTTGTATGATATTGTGTAAAAACTGCATTCAAGAAACTTATTTTGTTGTAACATATTTGTATTGTAAACCATTATGTAATGGTCGTGTGTAAACAGGATATTTTAGATTATCATTATTTGATAATCTACGTAAAGCTTTTTAAACCTTTATTGATGAAATAAAGGTTATGGTTTGTTTTAAAATGAATGCAGTCTTTGAAAAACGTCTCATATAGAGGTCAAAACCTCGCAACGAAATCAATTAATATGGAACGTTTTTAATCAATAAGAACGGGACATTTCATTCGGGGTTTCCCACTTTTCAACAGTTTCTATCTTTGCCGGATCCACCTTAATACCTTCTTGGTTCACTATGTGACCGAGGAATTGAACTTCTTCCAACCAAAATGCACACTTTGAAAATTTAGCGTACAATTCTTCCTTCCTCAATACTTCTAACACCTTTCTCAAATGTTCACCGTGTTCTTGGTCATTCTTTGAATAAATAAGTATGTCATCAATGAAAACAATGACAAACTTGTCAAGGTATGGTCCACACACTCGGTTCATAAGGTCCATGAACACAGCTGGTGCATTAGTTAAACCAAACGGCATGACCATAAACTCGTAATGACCGTAACGTGTTCTGAAAGCAGTCTTTGGAATATCATCTTCTTTCACCCGCATTTGATGATACCCGGAACGTAAGTCAATCTTTGAATAAACAGACAAGCCTTGTAGTTGATCAAATAAGTCTTCGATTCTCGGTAGTGGGTAGCGGTTCTTGATGGTAAGTTTGTTCAACTCTCGGTAGTCGATACACAACCTGAATGTACCATCTTTCTTCTTGACAAACAAAACAGGAGCTCCCCACGGTGATGTGCTTGGTCGAATGAAACCACGCTCTAAAAGTTCTTGTAATTGGCTTTGCAGTTCTTTCATCTCGCTGGGTGCGAGTCTGTAAGGAGCACGAGCTATTGGTGCAGCTCCTGGTACAAGATCTATTTGAAATTCAACGGATCGATGTGGGGGTAATCCCGGTAATTCTTTCGGAAATACATCGGGAAATTCTTTTGCGACGGGAACATCATTGATGCTCTTTTCTTCAGTTTGTACTTTCTCGACGTGTGCTAGAACAACATAGCAACCTTTTCTTATTAGTTTTTGTGCCTTTAAATTACTAATAAGATGTAGCTTCGTGTTGCCCTTTTCTCCGTACACCATTAAGGGTTTTCCTTTTTCTCGTATAATGCGAATTGCGTTTTTGTAACAAACGATCTCTGCTTTCACTTCTTTCAACCAGTCCATACCGATTATCACATCAAAACTCCCTAACTCTACTGGTATCAAGTCAATCTTAAATGTTTCGCTAACCAGTTTAATTTCTCGATTCCGACATATATTATCTGCTGAAATTAATTTACCATTTGCTAATTCGAGTAAAAATTTACTATCCAAAGGCGTCAATGGACAACTTAATTTAGCACAAAAATCTCTACTCATATAGCTTCTATCCGCACCCGAATCAAATAAAACGTAAGCAGATTTATTGTCAATAAGAAACGTACCCGTAACAAGCTCCGGGTCTTCCTGTGCCTCTGCCGCATTAATATTGAAAACTCTTCCGCGGCCTTGTCCATTTGTGTTCTCCTGGTTCGGGCAATTTCTAATAATGTGGCCCGTTTTTCCACATTTATAACAAACTACATTGGCATAACTTGCTCTGACACTACTTGCTCCGCCATTACTCGTTCCGACACCATTTGTTCCTTTCGTTCTGTTAACCCCTGGTCCGTAGACCTCACACTTCGCCGCGCTATGACCATTTCTTTTACACTTGTTGCAAAATTTGGTGCAGAACCCCGAGTGATACTTTTCACACCTTTGGCATAGCTGCTTCTGATTGTTGTTGTTGTTGCGGTTATTATTGTTGTTGGGATGATTGTTGTAGTTGCTGTTGTTGTTGTTGTTGTTGTTGTTGTTGGGCCGTTTGTTGTAGTTGCGATTGATGTTGCGATTGTTGGGATAATTGTTGCGATTATTGTTGTAATTGCTGTTGTTGTTGTATTGGTGATTCTTATCACCGTTTTCCTCCCACTTTCTTTTCACTTGCTTCACATTGGCCTCTTCAGCAGTCTGTTCTTTAATTCTTTCTTCAATCTGGTTCACTAGTTTGTGAGCCATTCTACATGCCTGTTGTATGGAGGCGGGCTCGTGTGAACTTATATCTTCTTGGATTCTTTCGGGTAATCCTTTCACAAACGCGTCGATCTTCTCTTCCTCATCTTCGAATGCTCCAGAACACAATAGGCACAATTTTGTGAATCGTCTTTCGTACGTGGTAATATCAAATCCTTGGGTTCGTAACCCTCTAAGTTCTATCTTGAGCTTATTGACCTCGGTTCTGGGACGGTACTTCTCATTCATCAAGTGCTTGAATGCTGACCACGGTAGTGCGTACGCATCATCTTGTCCCACTTGCTCTAGATAGGTATTTCATCATGTTAACGCAGAACCTGTGAAGGTATGCGTAGCGTACTTCACTTTGTCCTCTTCAGTACACTTACTTATGGCAAACACCGATTCGACCTTCTCGGTCCACCGTTTCAATCCGATCGGTCCTTCGGTTCCATCAAATTCCAAAGGTTTGCAGGCAGTGAATTCTTTGTAGGTGCATCCTACACAATTTCCTGTACTGCCAGATCCAAGGTTATTGTTGGTATGTAGCGCAGCCTGTACTGCGGCTATGTTTGAAGCTAGAAAAGTACGGAATTCCTCTTCATTCATATTCACGGTGTGTCGAGTAGTCGGTGCCATTTCCTTCAAAATAGTCAAATGGAACAAGTTAATCATACAGAATATTAAGAGTTGTTAATAGTATTTAGTAGCATAATATGAACTCATTTATAAAAGCTTTTTCTTCATATTAGCGTTTTATAAGTTTAAATTCGGGTAGTAAGTTCATACTTAGTAGCTAATATACAATTCAACTACTACAATTCTATATGAAAAACTGATTATAATAATATTTCGCGTTCAAACTTTTAGACAATATTTTACAAACTTACAATATCGCTTATTTTACATAAAGCATGAAATATAGCACACAATAACTTTGATACAAGATAGTTGTGAAGATAATTCTAGCTAGTACACAAGTCGTTCAGCAAAGGCAATAAAGAAACGTAATTCATACGTCCAGAAACAAGTCATGCATTCTGGTTTTACTAGGACTACTTCCCATCCTTGGTCTTGTGGAACATAACCGTTTTGGCCATTGATAAGACAGCGTGTTGTAACGTCGTCAAAGGGATGAGGGTTACGTAATGTCCAACAGTCCCGTAACAATCTAAAAACCTCATTTCTTACCCCAATTACCGACTCCGTCACTTGTGGGAACGTTTTGTTTAATAGTTGTAGCCCGATGTTCTTGTTCTCACTTTGGTGAGAAGCGAACGTTACTAATCCGTAAGCATAACATGCTTCTTTATGTTGCATGTTAGCCGCTTTTTCTAAATCACGAAGTCCAATATTCGGATATATTGAGTCAAAATAATTTCTTAACCCATTGCGTAAAATAGCATTTGGGTTCCCCGCAATATATGCGTCAAAGTAAACACATCGTAACTTATGGATTTCCCAATGTGATATCCCCCATCTTTCGAACGAAAGCCTTTTATAAACCAAGGAATTCTTGGAATGTTCTTCAAATGTCTTACAAACTGATCTCGCCTTAAATAGTTGTGCCGAGGAATTCTGACCGACTCTAGACAAGATTTCATCAATCATGTCTCCGGGTAGGTCTCTTAAAATATTGGGTTGTCTATCCATTTTGTGTTTTTATACTGTAAAATAGACAAGAGTTTGATTCATAAAAAAAAATACTTATTAATACAAGCAATTTTTTTTTACATATATCATAAAGCATAAGCACAATATATTACATATATTACGCCACACGAATATAACTATCTTATTCTGACTCGCTCGTTTCTTCTTGTTCGGTTTTGGTTCGTTTTGCCAAGTTTCTAGGGATATATGATGTTCCCCTAATACGAGCCGTCGTTGTCCACATTGGTTTAGAAAAACCTGGTGGTTTAGAGGTTCCTGGGTCATTGTTACAACTTAAGGACTTCGGGGGTTGACGATACATATAAAGTTCATCGGGGTTGGAATTAGATTTCTCTATTTTTATGCCCTTTCCCTTATTATTTTCTTTTGCCTTTTTAAATTCAGTTGGGGTAATTTCTATAACATCATCGGAATTCTCGTCAGAATCCGATTCATCGGAGAATTGGTAATCCTCCCAATATTTTGCTTCCTTGGCGGAAACACCATTGACCATAATTAACCTTGGTCGGTTGGTTGAGGATTCTCTTTTACTTAACCGTTTTATTATTTCCCCTACCGGTTCTATTTCTTCTTCCGGTTCCGATTCTTCTTCCGGTTCCGACTCTTCTTTCGGTTCCTCTTCGGGAACTTGTGAATCAGTCCACGAATCATTCCAATTTACATTTGACTCTTCATTATTATTAGGTGAGTCAATGGGACTTGTTCTAGAGGTAGACATCTATCACATAATATCAAACGCGTTAAGAGATTAATATATCACATAATATTCACATGTTAAAAATATATAGTTTCCAACAAAATTTGTTAAGCAATCATTTTTCAAGTAAACACGGTCGAAGTCCAGACTCACTAATGCATCCTAACAAACTCGATAAGACACACTAATGTAAAATTCTGGTTCTCTAAGACCAACGCTCGGATACCAACTGAAATGTCCCGTTCTTGTTGATTAAAAACGTTCCATATTAATTGATTTCGTTGCGAGGTTTTGACCTCTATATGAGACATTTTTCAAAGACTGCATTCATTTTTAAAACCAAACCATAACCTTCATTTCATAAATAAAGTTTTAAAAGCTTTACGTAGATTATCAAATAATGATAATCTAAAATATCCTGTTTACACACGACCATTACATAATGGTTTACAATACAAATATGTTACATCGAAATCAGTTTCTTGAATGCAGTTTTTACACAATATCATATAAACATGGACTCCAAATCTTGTCCTTATTTTAGTATGCAACAGCGGAAGCTCTTAGTATTCACCTGAGAATAAACATGCTTTAAACGTCAACAAAAATGTTGGTGAGTTATAGGTTTAACCTATATGTATCAAATCGTAACAATAGACCACAAGATTTCATATTTCAATACACATCCCATACATAGAGATAAAAATCATTCATATGGTGAACACCTGGTAACTGACATTAACAAGATGCATAATATAAGAATATCCCCATCATTCCGGGACACCCTTCGGATACGATATAAATTTCGAAGTACTAAAGCATCCGGTACTTTGGATGGGGTTTGTTAGGCCCAATAGATCTATCTTTAGGATTCGCATCAATTAGGGTGTCTGTTCCCTAATTCTTAGATTACCAGACTTAATAAAAAGGGGCATATTCGATTTCGATAATTCAACCATAGAATGTAGTTTCACGTACTTGTGTCTATTTTGTAAATCATTTATAAAACCTGCATGTATTCTAATCCCAAAAATATTAGATTTTAAAAGTGGGGCTATAACTCACTTTCACAGATTTTTACTTCGTCGGGAAGTAAGACTTGGCCACTGGTTGATTCACGAACCTATAACAATATATACATATATATCAAAGTATGTTTAAAATATATTTACAACACTTTTAATATATTTTGATGTTTTAAGTTTATTAAGTCAGCTGTCCTCGTTAGTAACCTACAACTAGTTGTCCACAGTTAGATGTACAGAAATAAATCGATAAATATTATCTTGAATCAATCCACGACCCAGTGTATACGTATCTCAGTATTGATCACAACTCAAACTATATATATTTTGGAATCAACCTCAACCCTGTATAGCTAACTCCAACATTCACATATAGAGTGTCTATGGTTGTTCCGAAATATATATAGATGTGTCGACATGATAGGTCGAAACATTGTATACGTGTCTATGGTATCTCAAGATTACATAATATACAATACAAGTTGATTAAGTTATGGTTGGAATAGATTTGTTACCAATTTTCACGTAGCTAAAATGAGAAAAATTATCCAATCTTGTTTTACCCATAACTTCTTCATTTTAAATCCGTTTTGAGTGAATCAAATTGCTATGGTTTCATATTGAACTCTATTTTATGAATCTAAACAGAAAAAGTATAGGTTTATAGTCGGAAAAATAAGTTACAAGTCGTTTTTGTAAAGATTGTCATTTCAGTCGAAAGAACGACGTCTAGATGACCATTTTAGAAAAACATACTTCCACTTTGAGTTTAACCATAATTTTTGGATATAGTTTCATGTTCATAATAAAAATCATTTTCTCAGAATAACAACTTTTAAATCAAAGTTTATCATAGTTTTTAATTAACTAACCCAAAACAGCCCGCGGTGTTACTACGACGGCGTAAATCCGGTTTTACGGTGTTTTTCGTGTTTCCAGGTTTTAAATCATTAAGTTAGCATATCATATAGATATAGAACATGTGTTTAGTTGATTTTAAAAGTCAAGTTAGAAGGATTAACTTTCGTTTGCGAACAAGTTTAGAATTAACTAAACTATGTTCTAGTGATTACAAGTTTAAACCTTCGAATAAGATAGCTTTATATGTATGAATCGAATGATGTTATGAACATCATTACTACCTTAAGTTCCTTGGATAAACCTACTGGAAAAGAGAAAAATGGATCTAGCTTCAACGGATCCTTGGATGGCTCGAAGTTCTTGAAGCAGAATAATGACACGAAAACAAGTTCAAGTAAGATCATCACTTGAAATAAGATTGTTATAGTTATAGAAATTGAACCAAAGTTTGAATATGATTATTACCTTGTATTAGAATGATAACCTACTGTAAGAAACAAAGATTTCTTGAGGTTGGATGATCACCTTACAAGATTGGAAGTGAGCTAGCAAACTTGAAAGTATTCTTGATTTTATGTAACTAGAACTTGTAGAATATATGAAGAACACTTAGAACTTGAAGATAGAACTTGAGAGAGATCAATTAGATGAAGAAAATTGAAGAATGAAAGTGTTTGTAGGTGTTTTTGGTCGTTGGTGTATGGATTAGATATAAAGGATATGTAATTTTGTTTTCATGTAAATAAGTCATGAATGATTACTCATATTTTTGTAATTTTATGAGATATTTCATGCTAGTTGCCAAATGATGGTTCCCACATGTGTTAGGTGACTCACATGGGCTGCTAAGAGCTGATCATTGGAGTGTATATACCAATAGTACATACATCTAAAAGCTGTGTATTGTACGAGTACGAATACGGGTGCATACGAGTAGAATTGTTGATGAAACTGAACGAGGATGTAATTGTAAGCATTTTTGTTAAGTAGAAGTATTTTGATAAGTGTATTGAAGTCTTTCAAAAGTGTATAAATACATATTAAAACACTACATGTATATACATTTTAACTGAGTCGTTAAGTCATCGTTAGTCGTTACATGTAAGTGTTGTTTTGAAACCTTTAGGTTAACGATCTTGTTAAATGTTGTTAACCCAATGTTTATAATATCAAATGAGATTTTAAATTATTATATTATCATGATATTATCATGTATGAATATCTCTTAATATGATATATATACATTAAATGTCTTTACAACGATAATCGTTACATATATGTCTCGTTTAAAAATCATTAAGTTAGTAGTCTTGTTTTTACATATGTAGTTCATTGTTAATATACTTAATGATATGTTTACTTATCATAGTATCATGTTAACTATATATATATATCCATATATATGTCATCATATAGTTTTTACAAGTTTTAACGTTCGTGAATCACCGGTCAACTTGGGTGGTCAATTGTCTATATGAAACATATTTCAATTAATCAAGTCTTAATAAGTTTGATTGCTTAACATGTTGGAAACATTTAATCATGTAAATATCAATCTCAATTAATATATATAAACATGGAAAAGTTCGGGTCACTACAACCACCATGAAACAATGCAACCCACTTTAGAGTCTTTAGGATGGATTGAATGCCAAGCTTTACTCAAAAATAATTAAATGATCCCCATCGTGATTTCTCTAACGGATAAAATCACGATCCGCATTCAACCTATTTCCAAAGACTTCAAAAGAGGGTACTTCTGCAACCAATTCGCAGGCCATCATCATTGATCCTTGTGGATTAGAACATTAGGTTACGATGTATAATCAATGAATTGAAAAGAATAAGATATAAGATATTAATATTAAAATAGGTTATATAGATAAAAGGTTTTGAAATCATTATCCGTATGAAATTTGAATTTCGAATTTGACCAAATATTCAATTAAGATATTTCGGAGTTTAGTCATTTAAAATCTTTGTCTACAAATATTATTTAATCAGGCGATAAGAATTTAGATTCAATGGTGGTTGTTTTAAACGAGGATACAGAGCTCGCACTTCGCTGCGGGATATTTTGATCGATTAACGGTCAAGCTGAACATTAAAAAAGGTTCGTGGGTCGGTTAGCGTTCGGTTGATTGAACGGTAATAAAGATTAACGTTCAGGCTACTAATGTAAAGAAAGTAAATGAGTAAAAAGGATGAAAAAAGAAAGTAATAAAAATAGAGTTGGAAAAGGTTTAAGGAAAAAAAAAAAAAAAAAAAAGAAGTAGCAAAATACCCAAATATTTATCAATAGAGCCATCGTGAACAGTAAATCATGTTTATGTTTAGTGTATTTGTTAATAATTAATCAATAATAATTAATAATAATAATTAATAATTAATTAATTAATGTTAATGTTAAAAGAAAAGTTAGTCACTTTGATTACGCAATAAAAGTTTTCCTATTATATATTGTTCATGCATATTTTGTGTGTGGTTGTAACTTGGAGAATAAATTATTATTGTTTATCTATAGTGTTGTACACCTAGGTTGATGTAAACGCGTGAAACTCGTCATTCGGAGGGGCATATGCGGAGCTCATTTTTACCATTATTGGCATTATCCTCCAGTTAGTTTTGGGGTTCCACACATTTTAGCAGGATTCTAGATGAACGTGATGAAAGGATCACACTAAAAACTAAAGGATAATGCCAATAATGTAAACATATTTTGCAACCTTTTAATTGTTTCCATTAAAGGCGTTATCCTCCTGCTAGTTTTGGGGCCTCACATGATTTGCATCTATAATCCCGCTCAAATGTGAGGGCTCCAAAACTAACTGGAAGATAATGTCAATAAAGAATACAAAAAACGTCCACAATGTGTGAACTTTTCATCATGTGCATCTAGAATTCCGCAAAAAGGTATGAGGCCCAAAAACTAACCGGTGGATAATGCTAATAATCGAAACAATCCTGTCGGAAAAATGAGAATACCATTCTTGTCTTGACATCTTAGAAAAGGGCTTCTTGATATTTATGGTGTGGACATTTAAAACTTATCGAAGGATAATGCCAATAATGTAAATAATTTTTGCAACCCTTTCATTGTTTTCATTATACTTCAGTCAGTTTTGGGGCCCCACTCCATTGAGAAAGATTATAAATGCACATAATGAAAAGTTCACATCATCTGGACTTTTTATAATGTGCATCTAGAATCCCGCTTAATGGAGTGGGGCCATGATATATGTAAAATACACCTAATTTTGTAATATAATTACTAATTCGTTCACATAGAGCAGTGTTTAAGATTTAGAAACTAATAATTATTCTGAAAATTAAGTTGTAAAGATGGGGTTTTGATTAAAAACTAATTAAAACAAAGAAAGTAAATACGAATTCAAATAGATAAAGGGGTATTCACTTAAATTCAATTCGCTAGAATCCGGTTTGCTTTTTTATTAAGAACAATGTAATTAAATCTCCAAGTATAACTCTCGTTACCCTAGTTCATTAATCTATTATTATGATAAGCTGGTGTCCCTCACTTAGTTACTACTTATATCATGAAAGTGTCAGTTTTTCACACTGATTTCCCGCACGCTTCTGAAGAACACAATCAATCAATTAAAACTACTCAAGATGGTGATTCAGTTGAAGGGTAAATTGATGTCCCTCTTTAGGCTTCACAATTACCTACTCAATTGATGAGATTAATAACTAATCTAATTACACTGGTGTTCCGCATTCAATTCAATCAATCAAATTATCTCTCAATAACCTAGACAAGTTAATTAATCTAGTAACTCTCGTTACATCAATCAACATATAAGTAGTTAATGGGATCAATCAATGTGAGTAATTAAAAATCATGGATCAAGAGCAATTATTAATACATATAAAAGATTAAACAATCCATCACTTAGATTCAATCATCTAAGTGAATACAAAATATTTAGTTCATACTATGGATTGAACACAAACACAAATAATTAAAACACAAATAATTCATTACTTGCATAGACACAAATAATTAAATCAAAGTAACAATAATTATGTCTATTCATAAACAATCATAAAAATATATATGAATTAAATTAGTAATCATATGACTAGAATTAAAAATCACAAAACCTCCTTTTTAATCTTGTAATCCTCACGTTGGAAATCACTGACCAAAAGTGATCTTATGTTTTTGCCTCCTTATCTCATTCCAAGAGTTAATAAAAGAAATAATACTGTCGAAACTTAATCTACTAATTGTACAGAGTTGAAAAAGAAGATAAAAATAAAAAAAACTCTCCTCTTTTTTTTCATCTACTAGTACCGAGTATATTAAGATGGGAATGTCGGCTACCAAAATTTCGCGTGGGGCTCCAAAATTAAAACAACCTTCCTTGATTTAATTTAAAGTCCAGCCCATAACTTTTAGTCCATTCCATAATCGCCTCACTTGACCTTTTGAAAACGCCCGAAACAGTAGAATGCGAAAGCGAAAAGTGTGTAACTTAAATAAACCATTACATTGGATAATAAATCTAGCAGCCCGTTTTTGGTTGGTCTCGGGTCGGGATCCATGGGTCTAAGGCGTACGGTCACAATCAAACCAGGCATGAAAAATTAACACAGTCTTGGCAACGATCAACATCTTGGCTCGGGACCGCGTCCGCTCTGTAACATCCCGCATTTTTCCGTTAATTCATTTTAACGGCCGTCTTTTTTTAGATAATATCTTTCGTTATCTAAATTCGTATCTTTCGTTAACTACGTTATTAATAATTCCGTTATTCGATTATAACATCTCCCGTTTACTCTCGCGTATTTAAATTAATTCGATTGGTTAATTCACGCACCCGCTTTTAGACTTGAGGGATCGGAGTTGCCAAGGGGCCAAACTAGTTGACTAGGTTAACTAGTCAAACCCCACTACCACCACTCATTCACTTCACCTCTCATCTCTTCTTTTTCTCTCTAGTTCAAGAACACCATTTTCATCTTCTCCACTAATTCATCATCTATTTCAAATCTAGGAAGCTTGCTACAAAACAAATAACATATTTGTGATCCTTGCATCATCCTCTTCAATTTGGTACCAATTTCTTAGCTTGGGGTAAGCTTTTCAAAATCTCTAATTTTCATAAATTAGACCTTTAAACTTAAAAGTGTGTTAATTAGTGTCTATGGCTCAAGTCTAACATGAATATGTGATTCGTTTGCTCGATCTTGTTATTTTGGTGTAACTAACATGAACTTGAAAATGAGTGTGTTTAATCTTGAGTTTTAATTGATTAAATGTTGTTGTTATGTTAAAGTTCATGTATTAAATGTGTTACTAGCATCATTAGCTTCGTTTTGGTATGTTGGTTGACTTAGAAATACTTCATAAACATAATTGTTTTATTCATAATTTTTGGTTAGGGTTTAGTAACCTTGAATATGAATTTTGATGCATTGAATGCTATGAGATGTTGTTAGTAAGTTTTTAGTTGCAATGTATGTTTAATTACCTTCGAAACGGCATATCGTATGTGTAAATTGGATTCCCGAATCACCATTTGCATTTTTGAGCTTGAAACGTTAAATAATGATCATTCGACGAGGTTTTCGTTATTGTTAATGATGAATTTGATTGATGATATGTGTTTAGTTGTATTCCTCGATAAATTACCTTTTCAACGATATAAGATACGTGTTTTGAATGTTTACGGTTCATAAGTTACGTTTGTTTGAAGTTTGGTTCGAGCCTACACATGAAACAGCCCAGACTTCTCACCAAGTGTTAAGCCGCGGCGCGGCTCCCATAGCCACGGCGCGGCTTAAAGCATGAAAATGGGGATGTCCAAAATTGTCAATTTTCGTTTAATTCTAACTATGCTACGCAACTCCGATTGACATGAAACTTGTTCTAGCATGCTCATATATGATTATGAAACTTAGAAAAATAGTTCGAGACCCGACCCGAACGTGCTTACTTTTCGTTGACTTTGACTTGGACCAAAGTTGACTTTTATTCAAACTTAACCAATACTCTGTTTAATGGTTATAACCTTTCGTTTACACTTATATCTTGCATGAAACTTGACAACGTGATTCACATGCTACATAATCGAGTCGTAACGAGCCATAGGACTAATTGAACGCATTTCGACCGACCTTGTGTCTTACCCGGAATTGATACAACTTACTTGTTCAGGTCAAGGCTAAACAAATTTCATGCACACGTTTACTTTGTGAAGTACCTTTATACTCATGCACTCGAGGTGAGATCATAGTCCCACCTTTTCAACAACTTTTATTCTTTTAAATCGTGGGCTGAGAAACATATAACTTGTTTACATCTTGTACTACTTACTTTTATACTTTGAACACAAGTACGAAAATAAACATTCCACGTGCGATTTAGAACAAAAAGCCTCAATTCGATTATCATTAGTTACACTTGCAGGGTATAAGCGAGAACTTATGTTGTGTGGCCATACGGGTTTGACAAACCCTCATTCGGACGGTTCACTACCGTTTGCGGATGAAATATATTTTGGAGAAACAGTGTAGGTTCTAACACTATGTGTATGGGGTAAAAGAAACGTTAAGCCTTGGTAATTGGGTGCTCGCGAATAACAACTTTTGGAATGCAAATGATTTGGATAATCAACTTTATGGAAATACAAAATCTTGTGGCTCAAAAACAACGTTTACAAATACACCTATGATTTCACCAATGTTTTTCGTTGACAGTTTTCTATATGTTTCTCAGGTTCATACTTGGCTACTTGATACATGCTTCCGCACACTTTGATTACTTGCTTGGATTCAAGCATACATGCATACGCTAGTGATAGCACCTTTGGATTCAAACTTAAAGCATACATACTTACTCTATTTATAGCAACCGTGATTTTAAACTAATTATGTCATAAGTTATTTCAATTATACCTTATAACTATTTTAAACTTAAACTTGATGCCAAACCGTCGGTAAACTAAACTTTGTAAGTCTTGTACGTTTCAAATGAATGCGACATAATTTTGGTCAAACGCGTCTCATATAGGGACTATGACCACGTAACGGGACCTAAGTTAATGACGCCGTCAATGACGTTTTGGCCGAGTCATTACAGATGGTATCAGAGCGTTGGTTGTAGGGATCTAGGATGTGCACTAGTGTGTCCGACAGAGTCGTTAGGACGCATTAGTGAGTCTAGACTACAACCGGATAGTTAACCATGCATTCTGACTTACATTTGCTATAGATAGCACTTACTTGACTACTTGTGCATTATACTTAAACCTTTCTTAGGTGAACTTCTTAATGGTACCAAATTTTCATCATACGAACTCGTACTCTGCCACTTTCAGGTAACACACGTAAACTTAAGATTCATACACGTAAGGATGACGACGACTTCATTAGTTATACAAGTTCGGGAACTCTGTCTCCCAGGTTGTTATTCACCACTGTCCCAGCTTATTATCCACAAGTGTTGTAAAGTTTCCACCACTATGGCAATCACTAACCACTACCGATGTTACACCGGTGTTCTTCACTATCTACCACTTCTTGTTACTACCACCACTACTCTAGGTGAGTATCGTCATCACTACTTATCACTACGGTTGCGTACTGCTCGTTATCATAATTCGTTACTCTTTTCGTACCTAAAGACATTATTGTTTGACTTGAACTGCATTGACGTGGACAATCATTTATACACTTTCCTCGGGAAACGCTTCTTCAGAGTTGCACTAATTCTTTCGATTCAATACGAGTCACGTGAGAGACGCCGTTATACTTTGTTCATTTTAAAACTTCACGATCACACAAACTTGATTCTATGGAGTGATGTGGGAATGGAGGTATGAGTTAGCGTAATATAACGTTACTTGATCAACGTAGTTATATTACGGTAAGTCATACCAAAGTTCTAATGACACGTGATGGTGATTGGATTCGATCAACCTAGTCACCACCATGTGCCATGTTACATGACTTTATCTTCTTTATTAACATCCGAAAACTCCGAGAATACTGATAACAACCATACCAAGGATACACCTTCGATTATTTCTGAAACATATTTATGCTCCCGAATGAATGACAAATTCTTTCGACTTCAAAACATATGTTACACGTGTATACTATCTCGTTTTCGCACAGTTTAATCGACGAACTACAACATGCTTGATATGCTCACATCGAGGCGGAAACTTCTCTCGCATTACACTCGTACTTTCGTATAAGGAAATCTTTTATTCTAAATTCTTAATGGAGAGAGTGACTCTTCACATTATACTAGTATTCACCACGAGGGTGAATAATCCTAACAAACGTTTTTAGAAACCGATAAGAAACTTGTTCTAACAAACGTTTTCAATTCCTAGCAAACTTGTTCAAATATATCTTAAAGAAATGTACCTCATTTCGGATCGAGATACTTGATTCACTTCTAGATTTTGGGGTGCCTTACAAGAAACTTTGAGAACCATATTATTCATGAGTACCGCGTATCATCCACAACCCGACGGACCAAGCAAACGTACGATTCAAACCTTGGAAGACGTATTATGAACTTGTATTGTTGCCTTTAATTAATTCCTCTTACAACGATAGTTATCATTCGAGTATTAACGCCGCACCTTTTCAAAACTTTATATAGCCGCAAATGTCGTTCTCTTAATTTTTGGGCCGAAGTAGGTGACAAGCAAACCACCGGATCCAAACTCATTCATGAAATAACCGTTAAGATCGTTCAAATCCAAGAAAGGCTCAAGACGGCCCGTAGTCACCAAAAGAGCTATGCCGATGTTAGACGTAAACCTCTCGAATTCCACGTGGGTAACCGCGTAATTTTTAAAGTCGCACCTTGGAATGGTGTAATCCGTTTCGGGAAACGTAGAAAGCTAAATCCACGATATTTTGATCCTTTTGAAATATTGGAGCGTATTGGACCCGTTGCATACCATTTTGAACTCCCAACTCAATCGAATTCCGTTCATCCTACATTCCATGTATCAAACTTAAAGAGGTGTCTTGCCGAACAAGAACTTGTTATTCCTTTCGATGAGTTTACTATCGATGATAAACTCCACTTTATGGGAAAACCGATTGAAATTATGAATCATGGAACCAAACTCTAAAACAACGAAAAATCCAGACAGTCAAAGTTTGTTGAAATGCCCAATGAAGTACTTTCACCTAATCGTAGAATTGGCAACACAAGATCTTAAGGAAGAAACAACGACTACTACTTCCAACTAAATTTCGGGACAGAATTTTTTTTTAAGGTGTAGGTAATGTAACATCCCGAATTTTCCCGTTAATTCATTTTAACGCCCGTCTTTTTTTTAGATAATATCTTTCGTTATCTAAATTCGTACCTTTCGTTAACTACGTTCTTAATAATTCCGTTATTCGATTATAATATCTCCCGTTTACTCTCGCGTATTTAAATTAATTCGTTTGGTTAATTCACACACCCGCTTTTAGACTTGAGGGACCGAAGTTGCCAAGGGGCCAAACTAGTTGACTAGGTCAACTAGTCAAACCCCACCACCACCACTCATTCACTTCACCTCTCATCTCTTTTTTTTCTCTCTAGTTCAAGAACACCATTTTCAACTTCTCCACTAATTCATCATCTATTTCAAATCTAGGAAGCTTGCTACAAAACAAATAACATATTTGTGATCCTTGCATCACCCTCTTCAATTTGGTACCAATTTCATAGCTTGGGGTAAGATTTTCAAAATCTCTAATTTTCATAAATTAGACCTTTAAACTTAAAAGTGTGTTAATTAGTGTCTATGGCTCAAGTCTAACATGAATATGTGATTCGTTTGCTCGATCTTGTTATTTTGGTGTAACTAACATGAACTTGAAAATGAGTGTGTTTAATCTTGAGTTTTGATTGATTAAATGTTGTTGTTATGTTAAAGTTCATGTATTAAATGTGTTATTAGCATCATTAGCTTCGTTTTGGTATGTTGGTTGACTTAGAAATACTCCATAAACAAAATTGTTGAATTCATAATTTTTGGTTAGGGTTTAGTAACCTTGAATATGAATTTTGATACATTGAATGCTATGAGATATTGTTAGTAAGTGTTTAGTTGCAATGTATGTTTAATTACCTTCGAAACGACATATCGTATGTGTAAATTGGATTCCCGAATCACCATTTGCATTTTTGAGCTTGAAACGTTAAATAATGATCATTCGACGAGGTTTTCGTTATTATTAATGATGAATTTGATTGATGATATGTGTTTAGTTGTATTTCTCGATAAATTACCTTTCCAACGATATAAGATACATGTTTTGAATGTTTACGGTTCATAAGTTACGTTTGTTTGAAGTTTGGTTCGAGCCTACACATGAAATAGCCCAGACTTCTCACCAAGTGTTAAGCCGCGGCGCGGCTCCCCTAGCCACAGCGCGGCTTAAAGCATGAAAATGGGGCTATCCAAAATTGTCAATTTTTGTTTAATTCTAACTATGCTATGCAACTCCGACTGACATGAAACTTGTTCTAGCATGCTCATATATGATTATGAAACTTAAAAAAATAGTTCGAGACCCGACCCGAACGTGTTGACTTTTCGTTGAATTTGACTTGGGCCAAAGTTGACTTTTATTCAAACTTAACCAATACTTAATCGTTATAACCTTTCGTTTACACTTATATCTTGCATGAAACTTGACAACGTGATTCACATGCTACATAATCGAGTCGTAACGAGCCATAGGACTAATTGAACGCATTTCGACCGACCTTGTGTCTTACCCGGTATTGATACAACTTACTTGTTTAGGTCAAGGCTAAACAAATTTCATGCACACGTTTACTTTTTGAAGTATCTTTATACTCATGCACTCGAGGTGAGATCATAGTCCCACCTTTTCAACAACTTTTATTCTTTTAAATCGTGGGCTGAGAAACATACACCTTGTTTACATCTTGTACTACTTACTTTTATACTTTGGACACAAGTACGAAAACAAACATTCCACATGCGAGTTAGAACAAAAAGCCTCAATTCGATTATCATTAGTTACACTTGCAGGGTGTAAGCGAGAACTTATGTTGTGTGGCCATACGGGTTTGACAAACCCTCATTTTTGACGGTTCGCTACCGTTATGCGGATGAAATATATTTTTGAGAAACAGTGTAGGTTCTAACACTATGTGTATGGGGTAAAAGAAACGTTAAGCCTTGGTAATTGGGTGCCCGCGAATAACAACTTTTGGAATGCAAATGATTTGGATAATCAACTTTATGGAAATACAAAATCTTGTGGCTCAAAAACAATGTTTACAAATACACCTATGATTTCACCAACATTTTTCGTTGACAGTTTTCTATATGTTTCTCAGGTTCATACTTTGTTACTTGATACATGCTTCCGCACACTTTGATTACTTGCTTCGAGTCAAGTATACATACATACGCTAGTGATAGCACCTTTGGATTCAAACTTAAAGCATACGTACTTACGCTATTTATAGCAACCGTGATTTTAAACTAATTATGTCGCAAGTTATTTCAATTATACCTTATAACTTTTTTAAACGTAAACTTGATGCCAAACCGTCGGTAAACTAAACTTTGTAAGTCTTGTATGTTTCAAATGAATGCGACATAATTTTGGTCAAACGCGTCTCATATAGGGACTATGACCACGTAACGGGACCTAAGTTAACGACGCCGTCAATGACGTTTTGGCCGGGTCGTTGCAGATGGTATCAGAGCGTTGGTTGTAGGGATCTAGGATGTAGTGACCCGAACTTTTCCATGATTATTCCATGATTATATATTAAATGAAAACTATATTTGCATGATTAAATGTTTCCAACATGTTAAGCAATCAAACTTGTTAAGACTTGATTATTTGAAATTAGTTTCATGTAGACAATTGACCACCCAAGTTGACCGGCGATTCACGAACGTTAAAACTTGTAAAAACGACATGATGATATATATATGGACATATATATGGTTAATATGAGATTATGATAAGTAAGTATCTCACTAAGTATATTAACAATGTGTGATATACATAAAAAATGAGAATATTGAATTATGAAGCTCGAAAAGATATACATAACGATTATCGTTATAGCAACGTCTTACTAAATACATATGTATTGTATTAAGATATTGATATACTATATTTAACATGATAAAATGATAATTAAGTATATCATTGAGTGTATTAATAATGAACTATACAAGTAAGATGAGACTACTAACTTAAGGATTTTGAAACAATATATATATGTAACGATTATCGTTTTAATAGTATTTTAACATATATATATATATATATATATATATATATATATATATATATATATATATATATATATATATATATATATATATATATATATATATATATATATATATATATATATGATGTTAAGATATATTCATACACCATGTTATCATGTTAACATAACAATTTAACATCTCATTTAAGTATAATAACAATGAATTAATTACATTTAACAAGATCGTTAACTTAAAGGTTTCAAAATAACACTTACATGTAACGACTAAAGATGACTTAACGACTTAGTTAAAATGTATATACATGTAGTGTATTTAGATGTATTAGTACACTTTTGAAAGACTTCAAGACACATATCAAAGTACTTCTACTTAACAAAAATGCTTACAATTACATCCTCATTCATTTTCATCAACAATTCTACTCATATGCAACCGTATTCGTACTTGTACAATACCCAGCTCCTAGATGTACACACTATTGGTATATATACATAAAAATCTACTCCTTAGCAGCCTTAAATGATTAAGGAACATGTGAAATCAACCATTTGTCAACTAGCATGAATTATTTAGCAAGAAAACAAACTTAAGAATCTTTTCTTTCTTTATAATGAGTAAATTTTTTTTTATGATTTCACCTCATTTTTCCATCCCATTTTCTCATACTTACACTCCAAATTCTCTCTTAAAGTACTCCTAACATCATACTTGATCATCTCCAAGCATTTTCACCATCTTTTATATTCAATTACAAGCTTTAATCATCATAAAAACAACCATTCAAGAACACTTCAATAAATCTTTCAAACTTGCTAGATTACTTCCAAGCTTTCAAATCCATTCCAAGTAATCATCCAAGATCAAGAAACTTTTGTTAACCTCAGTAGGTTTTCATTCTAAATCAAAGGTAAGAATCATATTCAAGCTTTAGTTCAATCTCTATAAACATAACTATCTTAATTCAAGTAGTAATCTTACTTGAACTTGTTTTCGTGTCATGATTCTACTTCAAGAACTTCCAAGCCATCGAAGATCCTTTGAAGCTCAAGTTTATTTTTCATCATTTCCAGTAGGTTTACCTACTACGCTTGAGGTAGTAATGATGTTCATAACATCATTCGATTCATATATATATAACTATCATATTCGAAGATTTAAACTTGTAATCACTAGAACATAGTTTAGTTAATTCTAAAATTGTTCACAAATAAAGTTAATCCTTCTAACTTGACTTTTAAAATCAACTAAACACATATTCTATATCTATATGATATGCTAACTTAATGATTTAAAACCTGAAAACACGAAAAACACCGTAAAACCGGACATACGCCGTTGTAGTAACACCGCGGGCTGTTTTGGGTTTGATAATTAAAAACTATGATAAACTTTGATTTAAAAGTTGTTCTTATGGGAAAATGATTTTTCTTATGAACATGATACTATATCTAAAAATCATGGTTAAACTCAAAGTGGAAGTATGTTTTTCAAAATGGTCATCAAAATGTCGTTCTTTCGACGGAAATGACTACCTCTTTAAAAAATGACTTGTAACTTGTATTTCCAACTATAAACTTATACTTTTTTTGTTGAGTTTCATAAATTTTAGTTCATTATGAAACCATAGTAATTTGAATCACTCAAAACGAATTTGAAACGAAGAAATGACGGGTAAAACAAAATTGGATAATTTTCTAGTTTTAGCTACGAAAATTTTGTAACAAATCTAGACTAAATATATTCTAACTAATTTATATTGTATTATACATATTATGTAATCTTAGGATACCATAGACACGTATACAATGTTTTGACATATCATATCGACCCATCTATATATATATTTCGAAACAACCATAGACACTCTATATGCAGTAATGCTTGAGTTAGCTATACAGGGTTGAGGTTGATTCCAAAATAATATATATACTTTGAGTTGTGATCTAGCTTGAGACTTGTATACACTGGGTCGTGGATTGTTTCAAGATAATATATATTGATTTATTTCTGTACATCTAACCGTGGACAACTAGTTGTAGGTTACTAACGAGGACTGCTAACTTAACAAACATAAATCATAAAAACGTAATAAAAAAATGTTGTGAATATATTTCAATCATACTTTGATATATATGTACATATTTGTTATAGGTTCATGAATCGACTCGTGGCCAAGTCTTATTTTCCCGACGAAGGAAAAATCTGTGAAAGTGAGTTATAGTCCCATTTTTAATATCTAATATTTTTGGGATGAGAATACATGCAGATTTGAAAATGATTTACAAAATAGACATAAGTAATTGAAACTACATTCTATGTTGAATTGTTATACCGGATATCGCCCTTGTTGAACTTGGTAACCTAAGAATTGGTGTTTATTATAATTGTCACCAGTTGACGCAAATCCTAAAGATAGATCTATGGGCTTTGACACGCCCCAGTCAGAGAATTTGAACTGCTTTAGTACTTCGATATTATTTATGGGGATATTCTAGATGCATTTTGTTAATGTCGATTACCAGGTGTTCAAACATATGAATGATTTTTATGCAGATTGCATGTTATTGAAAGATGAAATCTTGTGGTCTATTATTACAATTTGATATATTGATTTAAACCTATAACTCACCAACAGTTTTTTGTTGACATTTAAAGCATGTTTATTCTCAAGTGATTATTAAGAGCTTCCGCTGTTGCATACTAAATTAAGGACAAGATTTGGAGTCCATGTTTGTATAATATTGTTTAAAAACTGCATTCGAAGACATATATTGTTGTGTATTATTATTGTAAACCATTATGTAATAATCGTGTGAAAACATTATATTTTAGATTATCATTATTGATAATCGTCGTAGTATTTTAAACCTTTATCGATAAAATAAAGGTTATGGTTTGTTTTAAAATCGAATGCAGTCATTGAAAAACGTCTCATATAGAGGTCAAACCTCGCAACGAAATCAATTAATATGGAACGTTTATAATCAATATGAACGGGACATTTCATAGGATGTGTATTAGTGTGTCTGACAGAGTCTTTAGGACGCATTAGTGAATCTAGACTACAACCGGATAGTTAACCATACATTCTGACTTACATTTGCTATAGATAGCACTTACTTGACTACTTGTGCATTATACTTAAACCCTTCTTAGGTGAACTTCTTAATGGTACCAAATTATCATCATACGAACTCGTACTCTGCCACTTTCGGGTAACACACGTAAACTTAAGATTCATACACGTAAGGATGAAAACGACTTCATTAGTTATACTAGTTCAGGAACTCTGTCTCCCAGGTTGTTATTCACCACCGTCCCAGCTTACTATCCACAAGTGCTGTAAAGTTTCCACCACTATGGCAATAACTAACCACTACCGATGTTACACCGGTGTTCTTCACTATCTACCACTTCTTGTTACTACCACCACTACTCTAGGTGAGAATTGTGATCACTACTTATCACTACGGTTGCATACTACTTGTTATCATAATTCGTTACTCTTTTCGTACCTAAAGACATTATTGTTTGACTTGAACTGCATTGACGTGGACAATCATGTAGTGACCCGAACTTTTCCATGTTTTTATATATTAAATGAAATTGATATTTACATGATTAAATGTTTCCAACATGTTAAGTAATCAAACTTGTTAAGACTTGATTAATTGAAATAGGTTTCATATAGACAATTGACCACCCAAGTTGACCGGCGATTCACGAACGTTAAAACTTGTAAAAACTATATGATGACATATATATGGATATATATATAGTTAACATGATATTATGATAAGTAAACATATCATTAAGTATATTAACAATGAACTACATATGTAAGATATCTTTCTAATACAAGGTAATACTCATATTCAAACTTTGATTCAATTTCTATAACTATAACAATCTTATTTCGAGTGGAAATCTTACTTGAACTTGTTTTCGTGTCATGATTCTGCTTCAAGAACTTTCAAGCCATTCAAGGATCCTTTGAAGTTAGATCCATTTTTCTTATTTCCAGTAGCTTTATCCAGAAAACTTGAGGTAGTAATGATGTTCATAACATCATTCGATTCATACATATAAAGCTATCTTATTCGAAGGTTTAAACTTGTAATCACTAGAACATAGTTTAGTTAATTCTAAACTTGTTCGCAAACAAAAGTTAATCCTTCTAACTTGACTTTTAAAATCAACTAAACACATGTTCTATATCTATATGATATGCTAACTTAATGATTTAAAACCTGGAAACACGAAGAACACTGTAAAACCGGACATACGCCGTCGTAGTAACACCGCGGGCTGTTTTGGGTTAGTTAATTAAAAACTATGATAACTTTGATTTAAAAGTTGTTCTTCTGGGAAAATGATTTTTCTTATGAACATGAAACTATATTCAAAAATCATGGTTAAACTCAAAGTGGAAGTATGTTTTCTAAAATGGTCATCTAGACGTCGTTCTTTCGACTGAAATGAATACCTTTACAAAAACGACTTGTAACTTATATTTCTGTCTATAAACCTATACTTTTCCTATTTAGATTCATAAAATAGAGTTCAATATGAAACCATATCAATTTGATTCACTCAAAATGGATTTAAAATGAAGAAGTTATGGGTAAAACAAGATTGGATAATTTTTCTTGTTGTAGCAACGTGAAAATTGGTAACAAATCTATATTAATCATATCCTAGCTAACTTATATTGTATTATACATGTATTCTAATATATTATGTAATCTTGGGATACCATAGACACGTATGCAAATGTTTTGACATATCATATCGACCCATGTGTATATATTATTTGGAACAACCATAGACACTCTATATACAGTAATGTGGGAGTTAGCTATACAGGGTTGAGGTTGATTCCAAAAATATATATACTTTGAGTTGTGATCTAGCCTGAGACGTGTATACACTGGGTCATGGATTGATTCAAGATAATATATATCAATTTTTTTCTGTACATCTAACGTTGGACAACTAGTTGTAGGTTACTAACGAGGACAACTGACTTAATAAACTTAAAACATCAAAATGTATCAAAAGTGTTGTAAATATATTTGGAATATACTTTGATATATATGTACATATTTGTTATAGGTTCATGAATTGACCAGTGGCCAAGTCTTACTTCCCGACGAAGTAAAAATCTGTGAAAGTGAGTTATAGTCCCACTTTTAAAATCTAATATTTTTGGGATGAGAATACATGCAGGTTTTATAAATGATTTACAAAATAGACACAAGTACGTGAAACTACATTCTATGGTTGAATTATCGAAATCGAATATGCCCCTTTTTATTAAGTCTGGTAATCTAAGAATTAGGGAACAGACAACCTAATTGACGCGAATCCTAGAGATAGATCTATTGGGCCTAACAAACCCCATCCAAAGTACCGGATGCTTTAGTACTTCGAAATTTATATCATATCTGAAGGGTGTCCCGGAATGATGGGGATATTCTTATATATGCATCTTGTTAATGTCGGTTACCAGGTGTTCACCATATGAATGATTTTTATCTCTATGTATGGGATGTATATTGAAATATGAAATCTTGTGGTCTATTGTTACGATTTGATATATATAGGTTAAACCTATAACTCACCAACATTTTGTTGACGTTTAAAGCATGTTTATTCTCAGGTGAATATTAAGAGCTTCCGCTGTTGCATACTAAAATAAGGACAAGATTTGGAGTCCATGTTTGTATGATATTATGTAAAAACTGCATTCAAGAAACATATGTCGATGTAATATATTTCTATTGTAAACCATTATGTAATGGTCGTGTGTAAATAGTATATTTTAGATTATCATTATTTGATAATCTACGTAATGCTTTTGAAACCTTTATTGATAAAATAAAGGTTATGGTTGTTTTAAAAATGAATGCAGTCTTTGAAAAACGTCTCATATAGAAGTCAAAATCTCGCAACGAAATCAATTAATATGGAACGTTTATAATCAATATGAACGGGACATTTCAGTTGGTATCTGAGCGTTGGTCTTAGAGAACCAGAATTTTGCATTAGTGTGTCTTATCGAGTTTGTTAGGATGCATTAGTGAGTCTGGACTTCGACCGTGTTTACTTGAAAAATGATTGCTTAACAAATTTTGTTGGAAACTATATATTTTTAACATGTGAATATTATGTGATATATTAATCTCTTAACGTGTTTGATATTATGTGATAGATGTCTACCTCTAGAACAAGTCCCATTAACTCACCTAATAATAATGAAGAGTCAAATGTAAATTGGAATTATTCGTGGACTGATTCACAAGTTCCCGAAGAGGAACCGTAAGAAGAGTCGGAACCGGAAGAAGAATCGGAACCGGAAGAAGAATCGGAACCAGAAGAAGAAATAGAACCAGTGGGGGAAATAATAAAACGGTTAAGTAGAAAAAAATCCTCAACCAACCGACCAAAGTTAATTATGGTCAATGGTGTTTCCGCCAAGGAAGCAAAGTATTGGGAGGATTACCAATTCTCCGATGAATCGGATCCCGACAAGGATTCCGATGATGTTATAGAAATTACCCCAACACAATTTAATAAGGCAAAAGAGAACAATAAGGGAAAGGGCATAAAAATAGAGAAATTTGATTCCAAACCCGATGAACTTTATATGTTTCGTCAACACCAGTATTTCTTAAGTTGTGACAATAACCCGGGAACCTCTAAACCACCAGGTTTTTCTAAACCAATGTGGAAAACGACGGCTCGTATTAGGGGAACATCATATATCCCTAGAAACCTGGCAAAACGAACCAAAACCGAAGAAGAAGAAATGAGCGAGTCGGAATAAGATAGTTGTATTAGTGTGGTGTAATATATGTAATATAGTGTGCTTATGCTTTATGATATATGTAAAAATTGCTTGTATTAATAATTATTTTTTTATGAATCTAACTCTTATCTATTTTACAGTATAAAAACACAAAATGGATAGACAACTCAATATTTTAAGAGACCTACCCGGAGACATGATTGATGAAATCTTGTCTAGAGTCGGTCAGAATTCCTCGGCACAACTATTTAAGGCGAGATCAGTTTGTAAGACATTTGAAGAACGTTCCAAGAATGCCTTGATTTATAAAAGTCTTTCGTTCGAAAGATGGGGGATATCACATTGGGAAATCCATAAGTTACGATGTGTTTACTTTGACGCATATATTGCGGGGAACCCAAATGCTATTTTATGCAACGGGTTAAGAAATTATTTTGACTCAATATATCCGAATATAGGACTTCGTGATTTAGAAAAAGCGGCTAACATGCAACATAAAGAAGCATGTTATGCTTACGGGTTAGTAATGTTCGCTTCTCACCAAAGTGAGAACAAGAACATCGGGCTACATCTATTAAACAAAACGTTCCCACAAGTGACGGAGTCGGTAATTGGGGTAAGAAATGAGGTTTTTAGGTTATTACGAGACTGTTGGTCATTACGTAACCTTCATCCTTTTGACGACATTACAACACATTGTCTTACTATCGGTCACAACGGTTATGTTCCACAAAATCAAGGATGGGAAGTGGTATTATTAAAACCAGAATGCATGACTTGTTTCTGGACGTATGAGTTACGTGTCTTTATTGCCTTTGCTGAACGCCTTATTTATTACCTAGAATTATCTTTGCAACTACATTGTATCAAAGTTTTATGTGATATATTTCATTCTATATGTAAAAAAAAGCGGTATTGTAAGTTTGCAAGTTATTGTATAAAGGTTTGAATATGATATTTTTTTTTTGTGATTAGTTTTTCATATAGAATTATAGTAGTTGAAATGGTATGTTAGCTACTAAGTATGAACTTAACGTGTAGGTACTACCCGAATTAAAGAGTATAAAACGCTAATATGAAGAAAGAGCTTTTATAAATAAGTTCATATTACGCTACGAAATACTATTGACTACTCTTGATATTCTATATGATTAACTCGTTTCATTTGACTATTTTGAAGGAAATGGCACCGACTACTCGACACACCTTGAATATGAGCGAAGAGGAATTTCGTACCTTTCTTGCTTCAAACATAGCCGCAGTACAGGCTGCGCTACATACCAACAATAACTCCGAATCTAGCAATGCAGCTAACAACACAAGAAATCGTGTAGGATGCACCCACAAAGAATTCACTGCCTGCAAACCTTTGGAATTTGATGGAACCGAAGGACCAATCAGATTGAAACGGTGGACCGAGAAGGTCGAATCGGTGTTTGCCATAAGTAAGTGTAATGAAGAGGACAAAGTGAAGTACGCTACGCATACCTTCACAGGTACTGCGTTAACATGGTGGAATACCTATCTAGAGCAAGTGGGACAAGATGATGCTTACGCACTACCGTTGTCAGCATTCAAGCACTTGATGAACGAGAAATACCGTCCCAGAACCGAGGTCAATAAGCTCAAGACAGAACTTAGAGGGTTACGAACCCAAGGATTTGATATTACCACATACAAAAGATGATTCACAGAATTGTGCCTATTGTGTACGAGAGCATTCGAAGATGAGGAAGAGAAGATTGACGCGTTTGTGAAAGGATTATCGGAAAGAATCCAAGAAGATATAAGTTCACACGAGCCCGCATCCATACAACAGGCATGTAGAATGGCTCACAAACTAGTGAACCAGATTGAGGAAAGAATTAAAGAAAATGCGGCTGAAGAGGCCAATGTGAAGCAAGTCAAATGAAAGTGGGAGAAAAACGGTGATAAGAATCACCAATACAACAACAACATCAATTACAACAATAATCGCAACAACTGTAGTGACCCGAAATTTTCCATGTTTATATATATTAATTGAGATTGATATTTACATGATTAAATGTTTCCAACATGTTAAGCAATCAAACTTGTTAAGACTTGATTAATTGAAATAGGTTTCATATAGACAATTGACCACCCAAGTTGACCGGTGATTCACGAACGTTAAAACTTGTAAAAACTATATGATGACATATATATGGTTATATATATAGTTAACATGATATTATGATAAGTAAACATATCATTAAGTATATTAACAATGAACTACATATGTAAAAACAAGACTACTAACTTAATGATTTTGAAACGAGACATATATGTAACGATTATCGTTGTAACGATATTTAATGTATATATATCATATTAAGAGATATTCGTACATCATAATATCATGATAATATAATAATTTAAAATCTCTTTTGATATTATAAACATTGGGTTAACAACATTTAACAAGATCGTTAACCTAAAGGTTTCAAAAACAACATTTACATGTAACGACTAACGATGACTTAACGACTCTGTTAAAATGTATATACATGTAGTGTTTTAATATGTATTCATACACTTTTGAAAGACTTCAAGACACTTATCAAAATACTTCTACTTAACAAAAATGCTTACAATTACATCCTCGTTCAGTTTCATCAACAATTCTACTCGTATGCACCCGTATTCGTACTCGTACAATACACAGCTTTTAGATGTATGTACTATTGGTATATACACTCCAATGATCAGCTCTTAGCAGCCCATGTGAGTCACCTAACACATATGGGAACCATCATTTGGCAACTAGCATGAAATATCTCATAAAATTACAAAAATATGAGTAATCATTCATGACTTATTTACATGAAAACAAAATTACATATCCTTTATATCTAATCCATACACCAACGACCAAAAATACCTACAAACACTTTCATTCTTCAATTTTCTTCATCTAATTGATCTCTCTCAAGTTCTATCTTCAAGTTCTAAGTGTTCTTCATAAATTCCAAAAGTTCTAGTTTCATAAAATCAAGAATACTTTCAAGTTTGCTAGCTCACTTCCAATCTTGTAAGGTGATCATCCAACCTCAAGAAATCTTTGTTTCTTACAGTAGGTTATCATTCTAATACAAGGTAATAATCATATTCAAACTTTGGTTCAATTTCTATAACTATAACAATCTTATTTCAAGTGATGATCTTACTTGAACTTGTTTTCGTGTCATGATTTTGCTTCAAGAACTTCGAGCCATCCAAGGATCCATTGAAGCTAGATCCATTTTTCTCTTTTCCAGTAGGTTTATCCAAGGAACTTAAGGTAGTAATGATGTTCATAACATCATTCGATTCATACATATAAAGCTATCTTATTCGAAGGTTTAAACTTGTAATCACTAGAACATAGTTTAGTTAATTCTAAACTTGTTCGCAAACAAAAGTTAATCCTTCTAACTTGACTTTTAAAATCAACTAAACACATGTTCTATATCTATATGATATGCTAACTTAATGATTTAAAACCTGGAAACACGAAAAACACCGTAATACCGAATTTACGCCGTCGTAGTAACACCGCGGGCTGTTTTGGGTTAGTTAATTAAAAACTATGATAAACTTTGATTTAAAAGTTGTTATTCTGAGAAAATGATTTTTATTATGAACATGAAACTATATCCAAAAATTATGGTTAAACTCAAAGTGGAAGTATGTTTTCTAAAATGGTCATCTAGACGTCGTTCTTTCGACTGAAATGACTACCTTTACAAAAACGACTTGTAACTTATTTTTCCGACTATAAACCTATAATTTTCTATTTAGATTCATAAAATAGAGTTCAATATGAAACCATAGCAATTTGATTCACTCAAAACGGATTTAAAATGAAAAAGTTATGGGTAAAACAAGATTGGATAATTTTTCTCATTTTAGCTACGTGAAAATTGATAACAAATCTATTCCAACCATAACTTAATCAACTTGTATTGTATATTATGTAATCTTGAGATACCATAGACACGTATACAATGTTTCGACCTATCATGTCGACACATCTATATATATTTCGGAACAACCATAGACACTCTATATGTGAATGTTGAAGTTAGCTATACAGGGTTGAGGTTGATTCCAAAATATATATAGTTTGAGTTGTGATCAATACTGAGATACGTATACACTGGGTCGTGGATTGATTCAAGATAATATTTATCGATTTATTTCTGTACATCTAACTGTGGACAACTAGTTGTAGGTTACTAACGAGGACAGCTGACTTAATAAACTTAAAACATCAAAATATATTAAAAGTGTTGTAAATATATTTTGAACATACTTTGATATATATGTATATATTGTTATAAGTTCATGAATCAACCAGTGGCCAGGTCTTACTTCTCGACGAAGTAAAAATCTGTGAAAGTGAGTTATAGTCCCACTTTTAAAATCTAATATTTTAGGGATGAGAATACATGCAGGTTTTATAAATGATTTACAAAATAGACACAAGTACGTGAAACTACATTCTATGGTTGAATTATCGAAATCGAATATGCCCCTTTTTATTAAGTCTGGTAATCTAAGAATTAGGGAACAGACACCCTAATTGACACGAATCCTAAAGATAGATCTATCGGGCCCAACAAGCCCCATCCAAAGTACCGGATGCTTTAGTACTTCAAAATTTATATCATATCCGAAGGGTGTCCCGGAATGATGGGGATATTCTTATATATGCATCTTGTTAATGTCGGTTACCAGGTGTTCACCATATGAATGATTTTTATCTCTATGTATGGGATGTGTATTGAAATATGAAATCTTGTGGTCTATTATTATGATTTGATATATATAGGTTAAACCTATAACTCACCAACATTTTTGTTGACGTTTTAAGCATGTTTATTCTCAGGTGATTATTAAGAGCTTCCGCTGTCGCATACTTAAATAAGGACGAGATTTGGAGTCCATGCTTGTATGATATTGTGTAAAAACTGCATTCAAAAAACTTATTTTGTTGTAACATATTTGTATTGTAAACCATTATGTAATGGTCGTGTGTAAACAGGATATTTTAGATTATCATTATTTGATAATCTACGTAAAGCTTTTTAAACCTTTATTGATGAAATAAAGGTTATGGTTTGTTTTAAAATGAATGCAGTCTTTGAAAAACGTCTCATATAGAGGTCAAAACCTCGCAACGAAATCAATTAATATGGAACGTTTTTAATCAATAAGAACGGGACATTTCAGTTGGTATCCGAGCGTTGGTCTTAGAGAACCAGAATTTTGCATTAGTGTGTCTTATTGAGTTTGTTAGGATGCATTAGTGAGTCTGGACTTCGACCGTGTTTACTTGAAAAACGATTGCTTAACAAATTTTGTTGGAAACTATATATTTTTAACATGTGAATATTATGTGATATTATGTGATAGATGTCTACCTCTAGAACAAGTCCCATTGACTCACCTAATAATAATGAAGAGTCAAATGTAAATTGGAATGATTCGTGGACTGATTCACAAGTTCCCGAAGAGGAACCGGAAGAAGAGTCGGAACCGGAAGAAGAATCGGAACCGGAAGAAGAATCGGAACCGGATGAAGAAATAGAACCGGTGGGGGAAATAATAAAACGGTTAAGTAAAAGAAAATCCTCAACCAACCGACCAAGGTTAATTATGGTCAATGGTGTTTCCGCCAAGGAAGCAAAATATTGGGAGGATTACCAATTCTCCGATGAATCGGATTCCGACGAGAATTCCGATGATGTTATAGAAATTACCCCAACTGAATTTAAAAAGGCAAAAGAAAATAATAAGGGAAAGGGCATAAAAATAGAGAAATCTAATTCCAACCCCGATGAACTTTATATGTATCGTCAACCCCCGAAGTCCTTAAGTTGTAACAATGACCCGGGAACCTCTAAACCACCAGGTTTTTCTAAACCAATGTGGACAACGACGGCTCGTATTAGGGGAACATCATATATCCCTAGAAACTTGGCAAAACGATCCAAAACCGAAGAAGAAGAAACAAGCGAGTCGGAATAAGATAGTTGTATTCGTGTGGTGTAATATATGTAATATAGTGTGCTTATGCTTTATGATATATGTAAAAATTGCTTGTATTAATAAGTATTTTTTTTATGAATCTAACTGTTGTCTATTTTACAGTATAAAAACACAAAATGGATAGACAACCCAATATTTTAAGAGACCTACCCGGAGACATGATTGATGAAATCTTGTCTAGAGTCGGTCAGAATTCTTCGGCACAACTATTTAAGGCGAGATCAGTTTGTAAGACATTCGAAGAACGTTCCAAGAATGCCTTGGTTTATAAAAGGCTTTCGTTCGAAAGATGGGGGATATCACATTGGGAAATCCATAAGTTACGATGTGTTTACTTTGACGCATATATTGCGGGGAACCCAAATGCTATTTTACGCAACGGGTTAAGAAAATTATTTTGACTCAGTATATCCGAATATAGGACTTCGTAATTTAGAAAAAGCGGCTATCATGCAACATAAAGAAGCATGTTATGCTTACGGATTAGTAATGTTCGCTTCTCACCAAAGTGAGAACAAGAACATCGGGCTACAACTATTAAACAAAACGTTCCCACAAGTGACGGAGTCGGTAATTGGGGTAAGAAATGAGGTTTTTAGATGGTTACGGGACTGTTGAACATTACGTAACCCTCATCCCTTTTACGACGTTACAACACGCTGTTTTATCAACGGCCATAACGGTTATGTTCCACAAGACCAAGGATGGGAAGTAATCCTAGTAAAACCAGAATGCATGACTTGTTTCTGGACGTATGAATTACGTGTCTTTATTGCCTTTGCTGAACGACTTGTGTACTAGCTAGAATTATCTTCACAACCATCTTGTATCAAATTTATTGTGTGCTATATTTCATGCTATATGTAAAATAAGCGGTATTGTAAGTTTGTAAAATATTGTGTAAAAGTTTGAACGCGAAATATTATTATAATCAGTTTTTCATATAGAATTGTAGTAGTTGAATTGTATATTATCTACTAAGTATGAACTTAACGGGTAGGTACTACCCGAATTTAAACTTATAAAACGCTAATATGAAGAAAAAGCTTTTATAAATGAGTTCCTATTATGCTACAAAATACTATTAACTACTCTTAATATTATGTATGATTAACTTGTTCCATTTGACTATTTTGAAGGAAATGGCACCGACTACTCGACACACCGTGAATATGAATGAAGAGGAATTTCGTACTTTTCTAGCTTCAAACATAGCCGCAGTACAGGCTGCGCTACATACCAACAATAACCTTGGATCTGGCAGTACAGGAAATCGTGTAGGATGCACCTACAAAGAATTCACTGCCTGCAAACCTTTGGAATTTGATGGAACCGAAGGACCGATCGGATTGAAACGGTGGACCGAGAAGGTCGAATCGGTGTTTGCCATAAGTAAGTGTACTGAAGAGGACAAAGTGAAGTACGCTACGCATACCTTCACAGGTTCTGCGTTAACATGGTGGAATACCTATCTAGAGCAAGTGGGACAAGATGATGCTTACGCACTACCATGGTCAGCATTCAAGCACTTGATGAACGAGAAGTACCGTCCCAGAACCGAGGTCAATAAGCTCAAGATAGAACTTAGAGGGTTACGAACCCAAGGATTTGATATTACCACGTACGAAAGACGATTCACAGAATTGTGCCTATTGTGTCCGGGAGCATTCGAAGATGAGGAAGAGAAGATCGACGCGTTTGTGAAAGGATTACCGGAAAGAATCCAAGAAGATATAAGTTCACACGAGCCCGCCTCCATACAACATGCATGTAGAATGGCTCACAAACTTGTGAACCAGATTGAAGAAAGAATTAAAGAACAGACTGCTGAAGAGGCCAATGTGAAGAAAGTCAAAAGAAAGTGGGAGGAAAACGGTGATAAGAATCACCAATACAACAACAGCAATTACAACAATAATCGCAACAATTATCCCAACAATCGCAACATCAATCGCAACTACAACAAACGGCCCAACAACAACAACAACAACAACAACAACAACAACAACAACAACAACAACAACAACAACAACAACAACAACAACAACAACAACAGCAACTACAACAATCATCCCAATAACAATAATAACCGCAACAACAACAACAATCAGAAGCAGCTATGCCAAAGGTGTGAAAAGTATCACTCGGGGTTCTGCACCAAATTTTGCAACAAGTGTAAAAGAAATGGTCATAGCGCGGCGAAGTGTGAGGTCTACGGACCAGGGGTTAATAGAACGAAAGGAACAAATGGTGTCGGAACGAGTAATGGCGGAGCAAGTAGTGTCGGAGCAAGTTATGCCAATGTAGTTTGTTATAAATGTGGAAAACCGGGCCACATTATTAGAAATTGCCCGAACCAGGAGAACACTAATGGACAAGGCCGTGGAAGAGTTTTCAATATTAATGCGGCAGAGGCACATGAAGACCCGGAGCTTGTTACGGGTACATTTCTTATTGACAATAAATCTGCTTACGTTTTATTTGATTCGGGTGCGGATAGAAGCTATATGAGTAGAGATTTTTGTGCTAAATTAAGTTGTCCATTGACGCCTTTGGATAGTAAATTTTTACTCGAATTAGCAAATGGTAAATTAATTTCAGCAGATAATATATGTCGGAATCGAGAAATTAAACTGGTTAGCGAAACATTTAAGATTGATTTGATACCAGTAGAGTTAGGGAGTTTTGATGTGATAATCGGTATGGACTGGTTGAAAGAAGTGAAAGCAGAGATCGTTTGTTACAAAAATACAATTTGCATTATACGAGAAAAAGGAAAACCCTTAATGGTGTACGGAGAAAAGGGCAACACGAAGCTACATCTTATTAGTAATTTGAAGGCACAAAAACTAATAAGAAAAGGTTGCTATGCTGTTCTAGCACACGTCGAGAAAGTACAAACTGAAGAAAAGAGCATCAATGATGTTCCCGTCGCAAAAGAATTTCCCGATGTATTTCCGAAAGAATTACCGGGATTACCCCCACATCGATCCGTTGAATTTCAAATAGATCTTGTACCAGGAGCTGCACCAATAGCTCGTGCTCCTTACAGACTCGCACCCAACGAGATGAAAGAACTGCAAAGCCAATTACAAGAACTTTTAGAGCGTGGTTTCATTCGACCAAGCACATCACCGTGGGGAGCTCCTGTTTTATTTGTCAAGAAGAAAGATGCTACATTCAGGTTGTGTATCGACTACCGAGAGTTGAACAAACTTACCATCAAGAACCGCTACCCACTACCGAGAATCGACGACTTATTTGATCAACTACAAGGCTCGTCTGTTTATTCAAAGATTGACTTACGTTCCGGGTATCATCAAATGCGGGTGAAAGAAGATGATATTCCAAAGACTGCTTTCAGAACACGTTACGGTCATTACGAGTTTATGGTCATGCCGTTTGGTTTAACTAATGCACCAGCTGTGTTCATGGACCTTATGAACCGAGTGTGTGGACCATACCTTGACAAGTTTGTCATTGTTTTCATTGATGACATACTTATTTACTCAAAGAATGACCAAGAACACGGTGAACATTTGAGAAAGGTGTTAGAAGTATTGAGGAAGGAAGAATTGTACGCTAAGTTTTCAAAGTGTGCATTTTGGTTGGAAGAAGTTCAATTCCTCGGTCACATAGTGAACAAAAAAGGTATTAAGGTGGATCCGGCAAAGATAGAAACTGTTGAAAAGTGGGAAACCCCGAAAACTCCGAAACACATACGCCAGTTTTTAGGACTAGCTGGTTACTACAGAAGGTTCATCCAAGACTTTTCCAGAATAGCAAAACCCTTGACTGCATTAACGCATAAAGGGAAGAAATTTAAATGGAATGATGAACAAGAGAAAGCGTTTCAGTTATTGAAGAAAAAGCTAACTACGGCACCTATATTGTCATTGCCTGAAGGGAATGATGATTTTGTGATTTATTGTGATGCATCAAAGCAAGGTCTCGGTTGTGTATTAATGCAACGAACGAAGGTGATTGCTTATGCGTCTAGACAATTGAAGATTGACGAACAAAATTATACGACGCATGATTTGGAATTAGGCGCGGTTGTTTTTGCATTAAAGACTTGGAGGCACTACTTATATGGGGTCAAAAGTATTATATATACCGACCACAAAAGTCTTCAACACATATTTAATCAGAAACAACTGAATATGAGGCAGCGTAGGTGGATTGAATTATTGAATGATTACGACTTTGAGATTCGTTACCACCCGGGGAAGGCAAATGTGGTAGCCGATGCCTTGAGCAGGAAGGACAGAGAACCCATTCGAGTAAAATCTATGAATATAATGATTCATAATAACCTTACTACTCAAATAAAGGAGGCGAAATAAGGAGTTTTAAAAGAGGGAAATTTAAAGGATGAAATACCCAAAGGATCGGAGAAACATCTTAATATTCGGGAAGACGGAACCCGGTATAGGACTGAAAAGATTTGGGTACCAAAATTTGGAGATATGAGAGAAATGGTACTTAGAGAAGCTCATAAAACCAGATACTCAATACATCCTGGAACGGGGAAGATGTACAAGGATCTCAAGAAACATTTTTGGTGGTCGGGTATGAAAGCCGATGTTGCTAAATACGTAGGAGAATGTTTGACGTGTTCTAAGGTCAAAGCTGAGCATCAGAAACCATCAGGTCTACTTCAACAACCCGAAATCCCGGAATGGAAATGGGAAAACATTACCATGGATTTCATCACTAAATTGCCAAGGACTGCAAGTGGTTTTGATACTATTTGGGTAATAGTTGATCGTCTCACCAAATCAGCACACTTCTTGCCAATAAGAGAAGATGACAAGATGGAGAAGTTAGCACGACTGTATTTGAAGGAAGTCATCTCCAGACATGGAATACCAATCTCTATTATCTCTGATAGGGATGGCAGATTTATTTCAAGATTCTGGCAGACATTACAGCAAGCATTAGGAACTCGTCTAGACATGAGTACTGCCTATCATCCACAAACTGATGGGCAGAGCAAAAGGACGATACAAACGCTTGAAGACATGCTACGAGCATGTGTTATTGATTTCGGAAACAGTTGGGATCGACATCTACCATTAGCAAAATTTTCCTACAACAACAGCTACCATTCAAGCATTGAGATGGCGCCATTTGAAGCACTTTATGGTAGAAAGTGCAGGTCTCCGATTTGTTGGAGTGAAGTGGGGGATAGACAGATTACGGGTCCGGAGATTATACAAGAAACTACCGAGAAGATCATCCAAATTCAACAACGGTTGAAAACCGCCCAAAGTCGACAAAAGAGCTACGCTGACATTAAAAGAAAAGATATAGAATTTGAAATTGGAGAGATGGTCATGCTTAAAGTTGCACCTTGGAAAGGCGTTGTTCGATTTGGTAAACGAGGGAAATTAAATCCAAGGTATATTGGACCATTCAAGATTATTGATCGTGTCGGACCAGTAGCTTACCGACTTGAGTTACCTCAACAACTCGCGGCTGTACATAACACTTTCCACGTCTCGAATTTGAAGAAATGTTTTGCTAAAGAAGATCTCACTATTCCGTTAGATAAAATCCAAATCAACGAAAAACTTCAATTCATCGAAGAACCCGTCGAAATAATGGATCGTGAGGTTAAAAGACTTAAGCAAAACAAGATACCAATTGTTAAGGTTCGATGGAATGCTCGTAGAGGACCCGAGTTCACCTGGGAGCGTGAAGATCAGATGAAGAAGAAATACCCGCATCTATTTCCAGAAGATTCGTCAACACCTTCAACAGCTTAAAATTTCGTGATGAAATTTATTTAACGGGTAGGTACTGTAGTGACCCGAACTTTTCCATGTTTATATATATTAATTGAGATTGATATTTACATGATTAAATGTTTCCAACATGTTAAGCAATCAAACTTGTTAAGACTTGATTAATTGAAATAGGTTTCATATAGACAATTGACCACCCAAGTTGACCGGTGATTCACGAACGTTAAAACTTGTAAAAACTATATGATGACATATATATGGTTATATATATAGTTAACATGATATTATGATAAGTAAACATATCATTAAGTATATTAACAATGAACTACATATGTAAAAACAAGACTACTAACTTAATGATTTTGAAACGAGACATATATGTAACGATTATCGTTGTAACGACATTTAATGTATATATATCATATTAAGAGATATTCTTACATCATAATATCATGATAATATAATAATTTAAAATCTATTTTGATATTAAAAACATTGGGTTAACAACATTTAACAAGATCGTTAACCTAAAGGTTTCAAAACAACATTTACATGTAACGACTAACGATGACTTAACGACTCAGTTAAAATGTATATACATGTAGTGTTTTAATATGTATTCATACACTTTTGAAAGACTTCAAGACACTTATCAAAATACTTCTACTTAACAAAAATGCTTACAATTACATCCTCGTTCAGTTTCATCAACAATTCTACTCGTATGCACCCGTATTCGTACTCGTACAATACACAGCTTTTAGATGTATGTACTATTGGTATATACACTCCAATGATCAGCTCTTAGCAGCCCATGTGAGTCACCTAACACATGTGGGAACCATCATTTGGCAACTAGCATGAAATATCTCATAAAATTACAAAAATATGAGTAATCATTCATGACTTATTTACATGAAAACAAAATTACATATCCTTTATATCTAATCCATACACCAACGACCAAAAACACCTACAAACACTTTCATTCTTCAATTTTCTTCATCTAATTGATCTCTCTCAAGTTCTATCTTCAAGTTCTAAGTGTTCTTCATAAATTCCAAAAGTTATAGTTTCATAAAATCAAGAATACTTTCAAGTTTGCTAGCTCACTTCCAATCTTGTAAGGTGATCATCCAACCTCAAGAAATCTTTATTTCTTATAGTAGGTTATCATTATAGTACAAGGTAATAATCATATTCAAACTTTGGTTCAATTTCTATAACTATAACAATCTTATTTCAAGTGATGATCTTACTTGAACTTGTTTTCGTGTCATGATTTTGCTTCAAGAACTTCGAGCCATCCAAGGATCCATTGAAGCTAGATCCATTTTTCTCTTTTCCAGTAGGTTTATCCAAGGAACTTAAGGTAGTAATGATGTTCATAACATCATTCGATTCATACATATAAAGCTATCTTATTCGAAGGTTTAAACTTGTAATCACTAGAACATAGTTTAGTTAATTCTAAACTTGTTCGCAAACAAAAGTTAATCCTTCTAACTTAACTTTTAAAATCAACTAAACACATGTTCTATATCTATATGATATGCTAACTTAATGATTTAAAACCTGGAAACACGAAAAACACCGTAAAACCGGATTTACGCCGTCGTAGTAACACCGCGGGCTGTTTTGGGTTAGTTAATTAAAAACTATGATAAACTTTGATTTAAAAGTTGTTATTTTGAGAAAATGATTTTTATTATGAACATGAAACTATATCCAAAAATTATGGTTAAACTCAAAGTGGAAGTATGTTTTCTAAAATGGTCATCTAGACGTCGTTCTTTCGACTGAAATGACTACCTTTACAAAAATGACTTGTAACTTATTTTTCCGACTATAAACCTATACTTTTCTGTTTAGATTCATAAAATAGAGTTCAATATTAAACCATAGCAATTTGATTATCTCAAAACGGATTTAAAATGAAAAAGTTATGGGTAAAACAAGATTGGATAATTTTTCTCATTTTAGCTACGTGAAAATTGGTAACAAATCTATTCCAACCATAACTTAATCAACTTGTATTGTATATTATGTAATCTTGAGATACCATAGACACGTATACAATGTTTCGACCTATCATGTCGACACATCTATGTATATTTCGGAACAACCATAGACACTCTATATGTGAATGTTGAAGTTAGCTATACAGGGTTGAGGTTGATTCCAAAATATATATAGTTTGAGTTGTGATCAATACTGAGATACGTATACACTGGGTCGTGGATTGATTCAAGATAATATTTATCGATTTATTTCTGTACATCTAACTGTGGACAACTAGTTGTAGGTTACTAACGAGGACAGCTGACTTAATAAACTTAAAACATCAAAATATATTAAAAGTGTTGTAAATATATTTTGAACATACTTTGATATATATATGTATATATTGTTATAGGTTCGTGAATCAACCAGTGGCCAAGTCTTACTTCCCGACGAAGTAAAAATCTGTGAAAGTGAGTTATAGTCCCACTTTTAAAATCTAATATTTTTGGGATGAGAATACATGCAGGTTTTATAAATGATTTACAAAATAGACACAAGTACGTGAAACTACATTCTATGGTTGAATTATCGAAATCGAATATGCCCCTTTTTATTAAGTCTGGTAATCTAAGAATTAGGGAACAGACACCCTAATTGACACGAATCTTAAAGATAGATCTATCGGGCCCAACAAGCCCCATCCAAAGTACTGGATGCTTTAGTACTTCGAAATTTATATCATATCCGAAGGGTGTCCCGGAATGATGGGGATATTCTTATATATGCATCTTGTTAATGTCGGTTACCAGGTGTTCACCATATGAATGATTTTTATCTCTATGTATGGGATGTGTATTGAAATATAAAATCTTGTGGTCTATTATTATGATTTGATATATATAGGTTAAACCTATAACTCACCAACATTTTTGTTGACGTTTTAAGCATGTTTATTCTCAGGTGATTATTAAGAGCTTCCGCTGTCGCATACTTAAATAAGGACGAGATTTGGAGTCCATGCTTGTATGATATTGTGTAAAAACTGCATTCAAGAAACTTATTTTGTTGTAACATATTTGTATTGTAAACCATTATGTAATGGTCGTGTGTAAACAGGATATTTTAGATTATCATTATTTGATAATCTACGTAAAGCTTTTTAAACCTTTATTGATGAAATAAAGGTTATGGTTTGTTTTAAAATGAATGCAGTCTTTGAAAAACGTCTCATATAGAGGTCAAAACCTCGCAACGAAATCAATTAATATGGAACGTTTTTAATCAATAAGAATGGGACATTTCAACAACTATCCCAACAATCGCAACATCAATCGCAACTACAACAAACGGCCCAACAACAACAACAACAACAACAACAACAGCAACTACAACAATCATCCCAACAACAATAACAACTGCAACAACAACAATAATCAGAAGCAGCTATGCCAAAGGTGTGAAAAGTATCACTCGGGGTTCTGCACCAAATTTTGCAACAAGTGTAAAAGAAATGGTCATAGCGCGACGAAGTGTGAGGTCTACGGACCAGGGGTTAACAGAACGAAAGGAACAAATGGTGTCGGAACGAGTAATGGCGGAGCAAGTAGTGTTGGAGCAAGTTATGCCAATGTAGTTTGTTATAAATGTGGAAAACCGGGCCACATTATTAGAAATTACCCGAACCAGGAGAACACGAATGGACAAGGCCGTGGAAGAGTTTTCAATATTAATGCGGCAGAGGCACAGGATGACCCGGAGCTTGTTACGGGTACGTTTCTTATTGACAATAAATCTGCTTATGTTTTATTTGATTCGGGTGCGGATAGAAGCTATATGAGTAGAGATTTTTGTGCTAAATTAAGTTGTCCATTGACGCCGTTGGATAGTAAATTTTTACTCGAATTAGCAAACGGTAAATTAATTTCAGCAGATTATATATGCCAGAATCGAGAAATTAAACTGGGTAGCGAAATATTTAAGATTGATTTGATACCCGTAGAGTTAGGGAGTTTTGATGTAATAGTTGGCATGGACTGGCTGAAGAAGTTGAAAACAGAGATCGTATGTTATAAAAATGCAATTCGCATTGTACGAGAAGAAGGAGAACCCTTAATGGTGTATGGAGAAAAGGGCAACACGAAGCTACATCTTATTAGTAATTTGAAGGCACAAAAACTAATAAGAAAAGGTTGCTATGCTGTTCTAGCACAAGTCGAGAAAGTACAAACTGAAGAAAAGAGCATCAATGATGTTCCCGTCGCAAAAGAATTTCCCGATGTATTTCCGAAAGAATTACCGGGACTACCTCCACATCGATCTGTTGAATTTCAAATAGATCTTGTACCAGGAGCTGCACCAATAGCTCGTACTCCTTATAGACTCGCACCCAGTGAGATGAAAGAACTGCAAAGCCAACTACAAGAACTAATAGAACGTGGTTTCATTCGACCAAGCACATCACCATGGGGAGCTCCTATTTTGTTTGTCAAGAAGAAGGATGGTACATTTAGGTTGTATATTGACTACAGAGAGTTGAACAAACTTACCATCAAAAACCGTTATCCACTGCCGAGAATTGATGACTTATTTGATTAACTACAAGGCTCGTCGATTTATTCGAAGATCGATTTACGTTCTGGATATCATCAAATGCGAGTAAAGGAGGATGATATTCCAAAAACTGCTTTTAGGACGCGTTATGGTCATTACGAGTTTATTGTTATACCGTTTGGATTAACTAACGCACCTGCTGTGTTCATGGACCTTATGAACCGAGTGTGTGGGCCATATCTTGACAAGTTTTCATTATTTTCATCGATGACATACTTATTTACTCAAAGAATGATCAAGAGCACGAAGAACATTTGAGAAAAGTGCTAGAAGTATTGAGGAAAGAAAAACTGTACGCTAAGTTTTCAAAGTGTGCATTTTGGTTGGAAGAAGTTCAATTCCTCGGTCACATAGTGAACAAAGAAGGTATCCAGGTGGACCCGGCAAAGATCAAAACCGATGAAAAGTGGGAAACCCCAAAAACTCCGAAGCATAGACGTCAATTTTTAGGATTGGCTGGTTACTACAGAAGATTCATCCAAGATTTCTCCAAAATAGCAAAACCCTTGACTGCATTAACGCATAAAGGGAAGAAATTTGAATGGAAGGATGAACAAGAGAAGGCGTTTCAATTATTGAAGAAAAAGCTAACTATGGCACCTATATTGTCATTGCCTGAAGGGAATGATGATTTTGTGATTTATTGTGACGCATCAAAGCAAGGTCTCGGTTGTGTATTAATGCAATGGACGAAGGTGATTGCTTATGCGTCTAGACAATTGAAGATTCACGAGCAAAATTATACGACGCATGATTTGGAATTAGGCGCGGTTGTTTTTGCATTAAAGACTTGGAGGCACTACTTATATGGGGTCAAAAGTATTATATATACCGACCACAAAAGTCTTCAACACATATTTAATCAGAAACAACTGAATATGAGGCAGCGTAGGTGGATTGAATTGTTGAATGATTATGACTTTGAGATTCGTTACCACCCAGGGAAGGCAAATGTGGTAGCCGACGCCTTGAGCAGAAAGGACAGAGAACCCATTCGAGTAAAATCTATGAATATAATGATTCACACTAACCTTACTACTCAAATAAAGGAGGCGCAACAAGGAGTTTTAAAAGAGGGAAATTTAAGGGATGAACTACCCAAAGGATCAGAGAAGCATCTTAATATTCGGGAAGACGGAACCCGGTATAGGGCTGAAAGAATTTGGGTACGAAAATTTGGAGATATAAGAGAAATGGTACTTAGAGAAGCTCATAAAACCAGATACTCAATACATCCTGAAATGGAGAAGATGTACAAGGATCTTAAGAAACATTTTTGGTGGCCAGGTATGAAAGCCGATATTGCTAAATATGTAAGAGAATGTTTGACGTATTCTAAGGTCAAAGCTGAACATCAGAAACCATCAGGTCTACTACAACAACCTGAAATCCCCGAATGGAAATGGAAAAACATTACCATGGATTTCATCACTAAATTGCCAAGGACTGCAAGTGGTTTTGATACTATTTGGGTAATAGATGATCGTCTCACCAAATCAGCACACTTCCTGCCAATAAGAGAAGATGACAAGATGGAGAAGTTAGCACGACTGTATTTGAAGGAAGTCGTCTCCAGACATGGAATACCAATCTCTATTATCTCTGATAGGGATGGCAGATTTATTTCAAGATTCTGGCAGACATTACAGCAAGCATTAGGAACTCGTCTAGACATGAGTATTGCCTATCATCCACAAACTGATGGGCAGAGCGAAAGGACGATACAAACGCTTGAAGACATGCTACGAGCATATGTTATTGATTTCAGAAACAGTTGGGATCGACATCTACCGTTAGCAGAATTTTCCTACAACAACAGCTATCATTCAAGCATTGAGATGGCGCCGTTTGAAGCACTTTATGGTAGAAAGTGCAGGTCTCCAATTTGTTGGAGTGAATTGGGGGATAGACAGATTACGGGTCCGGAGATAATACAAGAAACTACCGAGAAGATCATCCAAATTCAACAACGGTTGAAAACCGCCCAAAGTCGACAAAAGAGCTACGCTGACATTAAAAGAAAAGACATAGAATTTGAAATTGGAGAAATGGTCATGCTTAAGGTTGCACCTTGGAAATGTGTTGTTCGATTTGGTAAACGAGGGAAATTAAATCCAAGGTATATTGGACCATTCAAGATTATTGATCGTGTCGGACCAGTAGCTTACCGACTTGAGTTACATCAACAATTTGCGAATGTACATAACACTTTCCACGTCTCGAATTTGAAGAAATGTTTTGCTAAAGAAGATCTCACTATTCCGTTGGACGAAATCCAAATCAATGAAAAACTTCAATTCATTGAAGAACCCGTCGAAATAATGGATCGTGAGGTTAAGAGACTTAAACAAAACAAGATACCGATTGTTAAGGTTCAATGGAATGCTCGTAGAGGACCCGAGTTCACCTGGGAGTGTGAAGATCAGATGAAGAAGAAATACCCGCATCTATTTCCAGAAGATTCGTCAACACTTTCAACAGCTTAAAATTTCGGGACGAAATTTATTTAACGGGTAGGTACTGTAGTGACCCGAACTTTTCCAAGTTTTTATATATTAAATGAAATTGATATTTACTTGATTAAATTTTTCCAACATGTTAAGCAATCAAACTTGTTAAGACTTGATTAATTGAAATACGTTTCATATAGACAATTGACCACCCAAGTTGACCGGCGATTCACGAACGTTAAAACTTGTAAAAACTATATGATGACATATATATGGATATATATATAGTTAACATGATATTATGATAAGTAAACATATCATTAAGTATATTAACAATGAACTACATATGTAAAAACAAGACTACTAACTTAATGATTTTGAAACGAGACATATACGTAACGATTATCGTTGTAACGACATTTAATGTATATATATCATATTAAGATATATTAATACATCATGATATCATGATAATGTAATAATTTAACATATCATTTGATTTAATAAACAATGGGTTAACAACATTTAACAAGATCGTTAACCTAAAGGTTTCAAAACAACACTTACATGTAACGACTAACGATGACTTAACGACTCAGTTAAAATGTATATACATGTAGTGTTTTAATATGTATTCATACACTTTTGAAAGACTTCAAGACACTTATCAAAATACTTCTACTTAACAAAAATGCTTACAATTACATCCTCATTCAGTTTCATCAACAATTCTACTCGTATGCACCCGTATTCGTACTCGTACAATACACAGCTTTTAGATGTATGTACTATTTGTATATACACTCCAATTATTAGCTCTTAGCAGCCCATGTGAGTCACCTAATACATGTGGGAACCATCATTTGGCAACTAGCATGAAATATCTCATAAAATTACAAAAATATGAGTAATCATTCATGACTTATTTACATGTAAACAAAATTACACATCCTTTATATCTAATCCATATACCAACGACCAAAAACACCTAAAAATACTTTCATTCTTCAATTTTCTTCATCTAATTAATCTCTCTCAAGTTCTATCTTCATGTTCTAAGTGTTCTTCATAAATTCTACAAGTTCTAGTTACATAAAATCAAGAATACTTCCAAGTTTGCTAGCTTACTTCCAATCTTGTAGAGTGATCATCCAACCTCAAGAAATCTTTATTATTTATAGTAAGATATCTTTCTAATACAAGGTAATACTCATATTCAAACTTTGATTCAATTTCTATAACTATAACAATCTTATTTCGAGTGGAAATCTTACTTGAACTTGTTTTCGTGTCCAGATTCTGCTTCAAGAACTTTCAAGCCATTCAAGGATCCTTTGAAGCTAGATCCATTTTCTCATTTCCAGTAGCTTTATCCAGAAAACTTGAGGTAGTAATGATGTTCATAACATCATTCAATTCATACATATAAAGTTATCTTATTCGAAGGTTTAAACTTGTAATCACTAGAACATAGTTTAGTTAATTCTAAACTTGTTCGCAAACAAAAGTTAATCCTTCTAACTTGACTTTTAAAATCAACTAAACACATGTTCTATATCTATATGATATGCTAACTTAATGATTTAAAACCTGAAAACACGAAGAACACTGTAAAACCGGACATACGCCGTCGTAGTAACACCGCGGGCTGTTTTGGGTTAGTTAATTAAAAACTATGATAAACTTTGATTTAAAAGTTGTTCTTCTGGAATAATGATTTTTCTTATGAACATGAAACTATATCCAAAAATCATGGTTAAAATCAAAGTGGAAGTATGTTTTCTAAAATGGTCATCTAGACGTCGTTCTTTCGACTGAAATGACTACCTTTACAAAAACGACTTGTAACTTATATTTCTGACTATAAACCTATACTTTTTCTATTTAGATTCATAAATATAGTTCAATATGAAACCATAGCAATTTGATTCACTCAAAACGGATTTAAAATGAAGAAGTTATGGGTAAAACAAGATTGGATAATTTTTCTTGTTGTAGCAACATGAAAATTGGTAACAAATCTATATTAATCATATCCTAGCTAACTTATATTGTATTATACATGTATTCTAATATATTATGTAATCTTGGGATGCCATAGACACGTATGCAAATGTTTTGACATATCATATCGACCTATGTGTATATATTATTTGGAACAACCATAGACACTCTATATGCAGTAATGTGGGAGTTAGCTATACAGGGTTGAGGTTGATTCCAAAAATATATATACTTTGAGTTGTGATCTAGCCTGAGATGTGTATACACTGGGTCGTAGATTGATTCAAGATAATATATATCAATTTTTTTCTATACATCTAATGTTGGACAACTAGTTGTCGGTTACTAACGAGGACAGCTGACTTAATAAACTTAAAACATCAAAATGTATCAAAAGTGTTGTAAATATATTTTGAATATACTTTGATATATATGTACATATTTGTTATTGGTTCGTGAATCGACCAGTGACCAAGTCTTACTTCCCGACGAAGTAAAAATCTGTGAAAGTGAGTTATAGTCCCACTTTTAAAATCTAATATTTTTGAGATGAGAATACATGCAGGTTTTATAAATGATTTACAAAATAGACACAAGTACGTGAAACTAAATTCTATGGTTGAACCCTAAATTGATGCGAATCCTAAAGATAGATCTATTGGGCCTAACAAACCCCGTCCAAATTACCAGATGCTTTAGTACTTCAAAATTTATATCATATCCGAAGGGTGTCCTGGAATGATGGGGATATTCTTATATATGCATCTTGTTAATGTCGGTTACCAGGTGTTCACCATATGAATGATTTTTATCTCTATGTATGGGATGTATATTGAAATATGAAATCTTGTGGTCTATTGTTACGATTTGATATATATAGGTTAAACCTATAACTCACAAACATTTTGTTGACGTTTAAAGCATGCTTATTCTCAGGTGAATATTAAGAGCTTCCGCTGTTGCATACTAAAATAAGGACAAGATTTGGAGTCCATGTTCGTATGATATTATGTAAAAACTGGATTCAAGAAACATATGTCGATGTAATATATTTCTATTGTAAACCATTATGTAATGGTCATGTGTAAACAGTATATTTTAGATTATCATTATTTGATAATCTACGTAATGCTTTTGAAACCTTTATTGATAAAATAAAGGTTATGGTTGTTTTAAAAATGAATGCAGTCTTTAAAAAACGTCTCATATAGAGGTCAAAACCTCTCAACGAAATCAATTAATATGGAACGTTTATAATCAATATGAACGGGACATTTCAAATCATTTATACACTTCCCTCAGGAAATGCTTATTCAGAGTTGCACTAATTCTTTCGATTCAATATGAGTCACATGAGAGACGCCGTTATACTTTGTTCATTTTAAAACTTCGCGATCACACGAACTTGATTCTATGGAGTGATGTGGGAATGGAGGTATGAGTTAGTGTAATTTAACGTCACTTAATCAATGTAGTTATATTACGGTAAGTCATACCAAAGTTCTAATGACACGTGATGGTGATTGGACTCGATTAACCTAGTCACCACCATGTGCCATGTTACATGACTTTATCTATTTTATTAACATCCGAAAACTCCGAGAATATTGATAACAACCATACCAAGGACACACCTTCGATTATTGCTGAACCATATTTATGCTCCCGAATGAATGACAAATTCTTTAGACTTCAAAACATATGTTACACGTGTATACTATCTCGTTTTCGCACAGTTTTATCGACGAACATGCTTGATATGCTCACATCGAGGCGAAAACTTCTCTCGCATTACACTCGTACTTCCGTATAAGGAAATCTTTTATTTTAAATTCTCAATAGAGAGAGAGACTCTTCACATTATAGTAGTATTCGCCACGAGGTAGAATAATCCTAACAAATGTTTTCAGAAACCGACAAGAAACTTGTTCTAACAAACGTTTTCTATTCCTAGCAAACTTGTTCAAATATATCTGATAGGTCATATCATGTTTAGATTGAGAGAAATGATAAGATAAAGAGAGATTCGGTAGATAGGAATGAGACTCGGTATTAGAGAGAATCGATACAATTACATTCCACAGCTTCTAGAAGTCAGTTACAATGCAATGGCTATCTAATTAGGACTACTTAGGTTCCTTATATAGCCCTCTTCTAAGGAACCTTCATTTAAGCTTATTTTCACATTAACACTATACAACTTCGGGGTCCTAACAATCTCCCCCTTAGTGTTAAATGTGAACTTTACAACATAATCCTATTTAAAACATCTAAAGAAACTTTGTTCCTCTAAAGTGAACTTTAGATTTGAATCCCTTGAGATTCTCATATCTCCGTATATTCACTCTTGTTTTGAGACGACTTTTTAATCTTGTGAGAATGTATTTGACAATCTCAATGTCTTCAGTTGAATAGCAGTTATTGATCAATCTCCATCTCATGTACTTGAAAGCATACATCAACGTTCCGTCTGAGTATCTTCTGAAATCTGAGACTCCGATGAAGATCTTTGTATAGTGAGAATTAACAAATACAAACCCATATGGACAGTCGCTCACTTCAAGTAAGGACATGTATCTTATCTCTTCAATCATTTGATTTGGTGGTTTGATTCCGAGCTGTAAGACACGAATATTTATCTTGTATACTTGTGTACTTATGACATTCGAGAACGGGCTTCGTTGAATATTGTTATGTAATTGAAAAGGTAAAAGAATCTGAAACTGGCTACTTGCGCGCCGCGCGGGTCTGGGGCGCGCCGCGCCAAATTGCGCAGACAGCCCTCTTCTTCTTTTTAATTGTTTTAAATGAAGGGCAATTGGGTAATTTCACTTGGGGCCGGATTTGTGAGCCATATTAGCTGGTTTGGATCAGTTTTGGATGATATTCACATCCATCCATCACTCCCAACTATCTAGAGAGAGAGAGAGAGATTCTAGAGAGAGATTTGGGGTTTTGGAGAAGAAGGAGGCCGTTTGGATCAAAAGCTCGAGTTCTAAAGTTGTTCCTTTCGTTCCTAGCTACGTTGTGGTAGTATTGGTAAGCTCAAACTCCGAATTTCATTTATTGGATTTGTTATTCAAGTTAGGGTTTTGAGTTAGTTTGATGAAAAACCCTTTTAGATGATGAAATGGGTTTAGTGATGCTAGTAATTGGGTTTATTGTTAATTGTTGGTGGATTTTGGGTTGGTGAACTAATTGGCCATGTTTAGGACTTGAAATTGAGTTTAATCACTTAAGTTAGTGATTAAGGAAGTATTGAAACCCATTTAAGGTTAATTGGTTGACTAATTGTGACTTTGGGTCAAATTAGGGTTTGGTGGTGATTATGACCCATTTGGCGATTTAATGAGGTTTATAAACTTGAAATGGATTAAGTTGAAGTATAAAACCAAGTTAAATGTGTTTTGGTGTTAAAACTTGTAAATGGTGAGATTTTGACTTAATGGGTCAAAATTAGGGTTTAAGTGTCAAAATGGGTATGACACGTGTTTAACACTTGAGTTCGGGTTTAATTGGCGTATTAGGACCATTCTCACTTGTGTTAGTGATTATTGGTTAGTTTTAGGCACGGTTTGTGCTTGGAAGTGCATTTGGGTCGAAATTGCACTAAGTGACGAATTGGGTTGATTTGTAAATCCACTCTAAGTGTATTGTTGTAATTGTGATAATGGAATAGGTATTTTCCATTGGCGAGTTGCGGTTTACTTGGAAGCATTCTTCAAGACTTCAAGGTGAGTGATAATATCCTATGTGCATATGTATGTGTATGATGGGTGCGGGTCGGGTGAAGTGATTCTCGGCTATAGAGCTCACTTCACATATAGATGGATTTGATGGACTTTTGTATGAGTCCAATTAGCACGGTTGTGCGTTTTGGTTGACCATCTTTGGCGAAGTACGCGTTCGCGTGTACATTATCACACGTGGTTGTGATGTGGTTGATATAACCCCAATGGCGAAGGGTATAATATTGAGAAGTGAATCGCGTGTGTATTCGGATTCACGATGACGCGTGTGGTTTCGGTCATCTTATTGTATTGTGGAAATGAATCTCGTGTAGTTCGGATTCATGGTGACTCGTGTAGTTCGGTCATCTTATTGAGGTAGTAATCTCGTGTGGTTTCGGATTACTAAGGCTCGTGTAGTTCGGCCAACCTCGATGTTGTGAAGATAGTAATCTCGTGTGGTTTCGGATTACTAAGGCTCGTGTAGTTCGGCCAATCTTCATTGTGGTATTTAGTTCTCGGTATTGGGTTAAGGTGTTAACCTTGTTCGTTTATATTGTTATATATTAATGTATTGTTGTGTTGTAGCTAACCCTCCGGGTGTAGCTATTTAGCGTGGTTCACATCGTCGTTGGTGAACTTATATTTTGTTGTTGTATCTTAGCTCGTGCTTAGTGTTTGTACGGTACGCCTAGACTAGCTTGCCTTTATGCTTGGTTGTTCGGTTTGCGGTATTTGATATTTGTGTGGCGTATTCATTTTATACATATATATGTATGTAGTATATTATCATTCACTAAGCGTTAGCTTACCCTCTCGTTGTTGACTCTTTTTTTATAGATTGCATGCGGACGGTGGCTCGGGTAAGCGCGGGGACTAGAAGACTTGCATAGTTGCTTTAGAGACTTGCTTTTGGATTTATTAGGATTGGGTAGCGTATCCCCAATTGCCATGCTCGACTTTGTTTTGTATTAAAAGTCGTATGGTCGAAAATTGTATTTTGGTACTTAAGGGGTAATTTGGGTCAATGTGGGACCCGCTTCGTAAACTAAATTTTATTAATGGAACGCGCTAGTTTTCATATATTGAACATGCGGTTAAAAGCGTTTTGTCTAAATACGTCGGGAACTAGTCAAACATTTTCGCATTTAAGAACTTTTTGGACAGTCCACTTTGGCGCGCCGCGCGGCCTATATGGCGCGCCGCGCAACATGCTCTTCAGGAATTTTTATTTTTTTATTTTGCTGTTTTCACGTGGTTTGTTCGCAGGTTGGTTTGGGTTGTTACAAGTGGTATCAGAGCATGGTCTAAGGGATTTAGGTGACTTGAGATAGGTGCCTAGACTTAGGCTTGTGTGTGCTTAAATTGTTGCGGGACTTGTAGGATTACGGGTCGGAATGGGTTTGGTTAGTGCCTTGGCTATAGGTTGACTAACGTTTATATTAGTAATGCGGATATTATTAATATGTTGTTGTGTTGTGATAATAATTCTCGCGTGTGTTTGTACCGCGTAGAATTTTGGCTGTGTTTGTGTATATCATCGAGCGAGACGGTCGTTGTACTAACGAGTCGATGCTGCATGTGTGCGTAATAAGAACTTGCAAACCTTATTACGGGTACAAAGCGTGTCTAACAAGTGATGTACGATGAGTGTTTAGCAAGATGGGGCTGTGTCGTGCGTACGGTTTTACACGTTCGTGGACTAATCGTTTTGCATTCTTTAGAATGACGACGCGAAACGAGACCGAGGCGAATGACGTGGAGTTTAACGCTAGGGTTGCGGCCGCCGTTGCGGAGCAAATGGGTGCGTTAGAAGAAAGAATGGAAAGGAGGTATTCCGAACTTCAAAGTAGTGGTGAAATGGAGCGTTATCTTAAGAGCTTCATGAGGACTAAACCCCGATGTATGACGGAAAGCCGGATCCTTTGGTAAGCACAACTTGGATTTCGGACGTCGAAGGGTGTTTCCGTACTATTGATTGCCCTCCCGAGAGAAAGACGAGACTCGCTACGAGTTTGTTGCGGGGTAGGGCAAGGGATTGGTTGGATGGTAAGATTGATCTTGTCGGTGGCGAGACGTTTATGGCTTTATCGTGGGACGACTTTAAGGAGGAATTCTTCGAGGAGTTCCGGACTTCGGCCGATTTGTGGGAATTGCGTAGTGAGTTGCGAAATTTGCGACAAGGATCTATGGATTTGAGTACTCTCAAGACGACCTTTATGGCGAAGGCTCGTTTTTGTCCGGAGTATTTGGGGAATGATCGTTTGTTGATGGGAGATTTCTATCGGACCTTGAATGATGACTTGAAAAGTAAAATTAGCCGGGGTCAAGCGAAATCGTTTTCGGAATTATTCGACTTGGCTAGAGGTTTCGAGTCGTATTCACGATCGAAAAAGGGTGAACCTTCAAGTGAGCGAAGGGTTGTTTCTTATGGTGCTCCGAGTAAGAGGGCTAAGGGTCCGAGTGTTAGCACGGGTGGTACGCGAGCGGGTATGTCAGATTCTAGTGTGGCTAGATGTTACAATTGTGGCATGAGGGGTCACAAGTCTTGGGAATGTTCGGTACCAAAGGGTGATGGTATGGTGTGCTTCAATTGCCAAAAAGAAGGACATCGTAAGTCGGAATGTCCCAAGTTAGCGGGGACGGGTGCGGCCAGGAGACGTTAAGGTACGTTTAATTTTGATAAATATGTCTTTTGATTATTTATTAAATGCCGTTTGAGTTTGAGTTGCGTGTCTTTGTTGTGCATGTTATGCTATGGGTGACGTTCCTAATGGAAGTACCCTATGTTGATGATTGATTGACGGGCGAAGGGCGTAAGACTTGGTGCAACCAAGCATTCCTTAGTATTTGGGAAACGTTTCTACCAAGCCACGGAAATGGTTTTGGTGTTTGTTTGTTAAGCGCGTGTTCGCTTTTATGTTGAAGTGACGAATCATGAGGTTCGTCGGTTGGTTGGAACCCTTGAGATCGAGTGTTTTAAATCTCGATGTGTGTTGGTAATGGAGTCCTTATGACGCGACATTAGGTGCCTCTTTTATACCTACTAGCGTGGTGTTCGACTCCGATTGTGTTGCGGTACACTTTTCGTACAAAGTGTTTAAGGGTTGGTTAAAATCCTTCGTGTGCTCAAGGTTGGAGTAAGATGTGGTAATGGGTCGTGTGAGCCCAATTGTTGGTAAAGTCTACCTGTGGTAGCATTGTGCGGTTGTACGAGTTATGGATATGGAACGTGGTTCTAAGTGGGGGAGTTACACTCCCGCACAAGGAAGTTTTAGTGTGAGATTTCGGATGATGCTTTTGGTAGATCCGAAAAATGTTGTCGAGACCTGGTTTGGTCGATTTGTGGTAGAGTACAATTTCGGATAAATTGTACTTATGGTTTGGATTTGAATCATCACCGAGGTGGTAACGTGGTAAATCTCGTTGAGAGATAATGGACGTGTTTGGCGAGCAAGGTGAAATTCTCCGGTTAAGGGAGGTGTGTGTCGGGTTCTCTTGTGGAGAATTATTGTTTTGTACCAATGTTTGGTATAGGTGGTTCTTGCTCGATTATGGTATGGTTGTTTGATGAAGCATGATCTTTAGGGTCCGCTGACTTCATCATGGGAATACGTGATTGGTGGAGCATGACTTTCGGGGTCCGCTGACTTCATCATGAGCGTGGTGTTATATCGGTGAAGCATGATCTTCGGGTCCGCTGACTTCATCCGGTGTTGTGAATGGTGGAGCATGACCTTCGGGGTCCGCTGACTTCATCATGAGCGTGGTGTTATATCGGTGAAGCATGATCTTCGGGTCCGCTGACTTCATCCGGTGTTGTGATTGGTGGAGCATGACCTTTGGGGTCCGCTGACTTCATCAAGGGAGTAGTGTTATGTCGGTATGGTGTAACACTATCGGGAAATGCGAGTACCGGTGGGAAATGCGAGTACCATTCCTGTGTTGAGATTGTGGATCGCGTGTGTTTTCGGATTCACGATGACGCGTGTAGTTCGGTCATCTTATTGGAATGAATCTCGTGTAGTTCGGATTCATGGTGACTCGTGTAGTTCGGTCATCTTATTGAGGTAGTAATCTCGTGTGGTTTCGGATTACTAAGGCTCGTGTAGTTCGGCCAACCTCGATATTGTGGAAGTGAATCTCGTGTAGTTCGGATTCACAAATGACTCGTGTGGTTTCGGTCATTGTATTGAGGAGTGAGTCTCGTGTAGTTCGGATTCATAAATGACTCATGTAGTTCGGTCATTCCTCCGGGATAGTGACTCTCGTGTAGTTCGGATTCACTATGGCGCGTGTAGTTCGGCCATTCCCGATTGTTGTTGTGGTGAAGGTAGTGAGTCGCGTGTAGTTCGGATTCACTAGGGCGCGTGTGTTTTCGGCCAGCCTTCGTATCGTGTGATCTATTGGTTGTTTGATACACCAATGGTAGGGTCGTAAGGACCATGTTGCGGGAACTATCGGTCGTTTTATACGTTGATGGTGGGGTCGTGAGGACCATGTTGTGGGATTAGTGAGGCGATAGCCGTGTTTCGCTCACATGTTTGTTACGGGTGTGACGATGGTTGATTTCGTACACCTTGGGTTTTGCGTTTCCATAGTCGTTTTGGGCGCTATCGGTTCTAGCCGTTAGATTATGATGTTACGGTAGTTGTGTATTGGTCGTATGGCGCACTACAAGGGATGTTTAGTGATTGGTGTAATCCGTAAGGGTTCGTTTGGTTCGGTCTTCATCGTTTCGGGTTGTTGACCTTAGGTCGATATTTGGTTGTTTTTAGCATTGTACTTAGAAAGGGTACACTATAGGGTTGATATCTCGGTTCGAGATTGATTGAGTTTCCCGATGTGAGGGATTGAACATGGTTTTAGTGCTCGGATTGTGATTTGTTAAATCGCGTGTGACGATTTTGGTTGTTAGAGGTGATTCATTGGGAAGAGTTGCCTAGGAAAGTCGGATTGGGACGTATGTTTGAGGACCGTGGAGTGTGGTCCGTTTGGTTAAGTGACGAGGATCACGAGGACGTGATCGAGTTTAAGTGGGGGAGAGTTGTACGACCCGAATATTTATCTTGTATACTTGTGTACTTATGACATTCGAGAACGGGCTTCGTTGAATATTGTTATGTAATTGAAAAGGTAAAAGAATCTGAAACTGGCTACTTGCGCGCCGCGCGGGTCTGGGGCGCGCCGCGCCAAATCGCGCAGACAGCCCTCTTCTTCTTTTTAATTGTTTTAAATGAAGGGCAATTGGGTAATTTCACTTGGGGCCGGATTTGTGAGCCATATTAGCTGGTTTGGATCAGTTTTGGATGATATTCACATCCATCCATCACTCCCAACTATCTAGAGAGAGAGAGAGAGATTCTAGAGAGAGATTTGGGGTTTTGGAGAAGAAGGAGGCCGTTTGGATCAAAAGCTCGAGTTCTAAAGTTGTTCCTTTCATTCCTAGCTACGTTGTGGTAGTATTGGTAAGCTCAAACTCCGAATTTCATTTATTGGATTTGTTATTCAAGTTAGGGTTTTGAGTTAGTTTGATGAAAAACCCTTTTAGATGATGAAATGGGTTTAGTGATGCTAGTAATTGGGTTTATTGTTAATTGTTGGTGGATTTTGGGTTGGTGAACTAATTGGCCATGTTTAGGACTTGAAATTGAGTTTAATCACTTAAGTTAGTGATTAAGGAAGTATTGAAACCCATTTAAGGTTAATTGGTTGACTAATTGTGACTTTGGGTCAAATTAGGGTTTGGTGGTAATTATGACCCATTTGGCGATTTAATGAGGTTTATAAACTTGAAATGGATTAAGTTGAAGTATAAAACCAAGTTAAATGTGTTTTGGTGTTAAAACTTGTAAATGGTGAGATTTTGACTTAATGGGTCAAAATTAGGGTTTAAGTGTCAAAATGGGTATGACACGTGTTTAACACTTGAGTTCGGGTTTAATTGGCGTATTAGGACCATTCTCACTTGTGTTAGTGATTATTGGTTAGTTTTGGGCACGGTTTGTGCTTGGAAGTGCATTTGGGTCGAAATTGCACTAAGTGACGAATTGGGTTGATTTGTAAATCCACTCTAAGTGTATTGTTGTAATTGTGATAATGGAATAGGTATTTTCCATTGGCGAGTTGCGGTTTACTTGGAAGCATTATTCAAGACTTCAAGGTGAGTGATAATATCCTATGTGCATATGTATGTGTAGGATGGGTGCGGGTCGGGTGAAGTGATTCTCGGCTATAGAGCTCACTTCACATATAGATGGATTTGATGGACTTTTGTATGAGTCCAATTGGCACGGTTGTGCGTTTTGGTTGACCATCTTTGGCGAAGTACGCGTTCGCGTGTACTTTATCACACGTGGTTGTGATGTGGTTGATATAACCCCAATGGCGAAGGGTATAATATTGAGAAGTGAATCGCGTGTGTATTCGGATTCACGATGACGCGTGTGGTTTCGGTCATCTTATTGTATTGTGGAAATGAATCTCGTGTAGTTCGGATTCATGGTGACTCGTGTAGTTCGGTCATCTTATTGAGGTAGTAATCTCGTGTGGTTTCGGATTACTAAGGCTCGTGTAGTTCGGCCAACCTCGATGTTGTGAAGATAGTAATCTCGTGTGGTTTCGGATTACTAAGGCTCGTGTAGTTCGGCCAATCTTCATTGTGGTATTTGGTTCTCGGTATTGGGTTAAGGTGTTAACCTTGTTCGTTTATATTGTTATATATTAATGTATTGTTGTGTTGTAGCTAACCCTCCGGGTGTAGCTATTTGGCGTGGTTCACATCGTCGTTGGTGAACTTATATTTTGTTGTTGTATCTTAGCTCGTGCTTAGTGTTTGTACGGTACGCCTAGACTAGCTTGCCTTTATGCTTGGTTGTTCGGTATGCGGTATTTGATATTTGTGTGGCGTATTCATTTTATACATATATATATGTATGTAGTATATTATCATTCACTAAGCGTTAGCTTACCCTCTCGTTGTTGACTCTTTTTTTATAGATTGCATGCGGACGGTGGCTCGGGTAAGCGCGGGGACTAGAAGACTTGCATAGTTGCTTTAGAGACTTGCTTTTGGATTTATTAGGATTGGGTAGCGTATCCCCAATCGCCATGCTCGGCTTTGTTTTGTATTAAAAGTCGTATGGTCGAAAATTGTATTTTGGTACTTAAGGGGTAATTTGGGTCAATGTGGGCCCCGCTTCGTAAACTAAATTTTATTAATGGAACGCGCTAGTTTTCATATATTGAACATGCGGTTAAAAGCGTTTTGTCTAAATACGTCGGGAACTAGTCAAACATTTTCGCATTTAAGAACTTTTTGGACAGTCCACTTTGGCGCGCCGCGCAACACGCTGTTCAGGAATTTAATTTTTTTTTTTTATTTTGCTGTTTTCACGTGGTTTGTTCGCGGGTTGGTTTGGGTTGTTACACGAGCTTTTTGTGTCTAGATTCCAATCCCAACTGAAAATCATGAACTGACATCCATCTCATTGAATCAAGAATAAACCTGTAGACTGCCTTCATTGCAGTAGCATGATAAATCGTTGCAGATTCATTCAAGTTAATCAGATAGTTATAAATGAAAATAATGTCATCCATCTTCAGTTTATCAAAATCCGCTTCTGAGATTTGGTAATCCTCATCATCCATTCTTGTAACTTGAAACAATGGCATCTTCACTCCATCCTTATTAATCATCAAAATCTTATTTATGCTTTTAATCTCTGAACTCCGCTGAATTTGAAGTTTCTCTTCATTCTTCAATTTGAATTTGTCACGTACACTCAGATAAGCTTTGAGAAATTCTGGGTTCTTATGATATTTCCAAGCACCCAGAACACTCATTGATGCAGAAAGGACGAGATCAGAATCTCCATAAATTCTTTATGCTTGTTGTTTAATGAATGGAGAACGAAGAATACTTTTCTCTTCATCCTCACTCAGTTGGTAATTTGCATCATGTTCAAGAACAATCTCTACAATTTGAAAAGGAACATTTAAATCGGGAGGAGTCGTGGTATCTTCTTTGCCATTAGAGAAAATCTCCTTTTCGAAGTGTATTCCAAATTCGTCAGTTGGAGATATCAAATTAACAAATTGATGATCATTGAATTCATTGGCGACACTCGATGACCCCTTTAAAATATCTTCAATGTTGTCAAAGTTTTGATTGTCCTCTTGAGTTAACTCTTTCTCTGATTGATCAGCTGAATCCATAATCATTAACATTCCTGAGTCACCCTCTCTCTGACTTTCCAATTCATCTAGAAAACTTTCACACTGAATTTATTCAATTTCATCACTAGAATCAGATATATCAACAACATCTTTATCCTTCTGTTGACTAGATGTACCAGCTTCATAAGTTGATCTTTGAAAAACACTGGACCGATAACCACCTTGTCTATTCTCCCCCTCATGAAGATTGTCGGGATCGAAATCATCATGATCAGGCATGTGAATTGGTCCAGGTGACTTGCATGGAGATAAAGGATATACTATCCTTGCTTGCTCAAGATAAATCATCATAGTTTTGCGAACTTCATCAAGATCAATTCGTTTAGCAAACTCAGCAAGATAGAGCTCCTCCACCTCATTGTCAGAAAGATATTGTAATCCATATCTATTTGAACTTCGAGAAGGTGACCCTATTGGTGAAACAACAGTGTAACCATGAACAAAAGCAGCATCAGCAGCAACTGTTGAAGGCGATGTCGGTGGAAGTGTTTGAGTTGTCGTGAGGGCAGGTAAGGATGATTGTGCGGTGTTATTCTTATATGTAGGGATGTACGTACTACTAGTCAGATTCGTGTTATCCCCTTCTGATGGAGGTTGGGTAATAACCAGAGTTGTCACCGGCGAAGTTTCTTTCGAAGCATCCGCCTCCATGACTTTGGTCTCATGGGACTCTGACAAAGTAGTAGAACTACCCGTCTGTTTAGTTCTCGCAGAGATATTGCTATCCCCGACTCCTGAAATCATTGATATACCATGAGGTGGCACATCTCTTTCAGTTAAAGACTCTTCCTCCAGACCCTGAGATTCAGAATCCGGAAGAGAAGTGGTTTGAACTAATGGATCACTTTCATGAACTAAGGGAACAGTCTGCTGGAAGTCTGATAAATATCCCGAAGGATTGTCATGTTGAATCGTTTCCATGGGACGCGGCAGATCTTCCTCATCAAGATAAGCCGGACCTCGAGACCCTGTTGTACGTTGAGATACAGGAGGATTTCCAGCAGATACACAGGGTGCCTTTTCAAGATTTTTCAGCTCCCCTTCGGCCGTTATGGACTTCAATGATTGAGTTTCCTCAATCAATTGAGTCAACGCAGACTTTACTGCAGAGGAAGACTTTACTTCCTTAGATGCCGAAGCACCTTGCTTTGTAGGATTTATTATTAAGTCCTGTTTAGATTGGATGGGCTTAGTGGTCGTTTTACCATCCGTGCGTTTAGATCTCTTGCCTACCGAAGCTTGCGCTTCATTTAGCGTAGGGCTTACTGTTATTCTTGAATGTGATACGGAGATGGGTGAGGGTGACCTAATTGGTTCTAGGTCTTGGTCCGTATAACCACTGGTTGGAGTAACTGTTTGGTGGACGATGGGTGTCGAAGTCCTAGATCTAGTTACTCATTGGGTTGGTGGAGTTTGAATCATCTCATCAGGCATGTATCGAGTTCTCTTAGGAGAATGTTCATGAGATGATTCAGATGCTGTTGCTGAAGTGTCACTGCTTACTTCGGGTGTTGTGGAAAGGGTTGGTTCAATCCTAGTTGGACTAGGTTCCCTGATCCTCACGGGTTGAGCTTGGTGTGCTACCCTAGATCGTTTGAGGTTTACTCTAAGTGGAGGATTAGCTGGCCCGGGTGGTTGAACTACAGGTTCCCCTACAACCTCTGGGGCTGGAACCACGACAGGTTCAACTTGTTCTTGTTGTACCGGGTTCGGAAGAGGTATTCCTACAGCCTGAAAATAAGAACGCATACGAGCGTCTTGGGGTTCATCTAGCTTCACTAGCCAATTTGGAATTGGCGCAGTGAATTGATTATAAGACACCATAGGGGTGTTCATCTTCAGCTCTCCAAACCTTTTCATCTGTAATCCATGTGTACCTGGTACAAAGATATTTGCATTTCTGCAAGCATTGATAGTATCATGGATAAAGATACAGAAAAACCTTTCGCAAGGGATGTATGAACCCCTTGGATTTTCAACCTGTACCTGAACCAAATCCCATATAAGTTCCGCATAATCAGGATTCTCTGCTCTTGTGAATGAGTTGAAAAGTTTGAGCATCGGCACAGTTAAGCTATCAGATCCACTTCTTGTCATCAACAAGCATCTGTTGATGATTGAGAAGATCACATACCACCTTGAATGCAAATATTTCTTCTAAAACTTAGCTGGTGGAACATTGGTAGCTCCAACATAACCAAGATCAAAGACAGAAGTCATCATTTGCTGAGTAGCAGGAAAAGCAGGAGCATTCTGTACAAGAGGAAGTCTGAATATCCTCCTGAAGTCAGCTTTTGTGAAACTCCTGAATCCTTGTACTCCCCTCAGCCTAAATTCAAATCTGGCTGGTTCACCCTGTGGATTAGTAGCATTTGGTTGTGTGGCCTCCACAAATCTGATTGATCTGTTAAGAATATCCAAGTCTGTTTCTGGCACACTAACTGTGGAGCTCAGAGCAGGCCATAAAGTATGCCTCTCTAGAATTGCAGTCCAATATTTGCAGGGAATATTGGTTTCAGAGTTGATAAAGTGATTGTTCGCCATTTAGCTGTAAAGATAAGAAATAGAAGACCACAAGATATTTAACAAAAAGCATATATCTCTATTCTTATTTGCCTTTGAAATCCTTTTTGTATTTTTTAAATTTTAAGATTTTTATGATTTTTCAAAAATATAAAAGACTTTTATTCTCAAATATGAACAAATAATTAACAACCATGACATTCATATTATATTCATCTTAGTACAAAATCATCATGCAAAGTCAATTATATAACACTTAGTCAATTTCAGCACAATTCAAGCAGATTCGGTAGTTATGAAAACTTTAGATTCTGTAACCAAATAAGCTTGAGTTTTCATATCAGAAAAATATAGAATAAACATGTTAAGTGTTTGAAGATATAAATTAGAAACTTTCAAGGTACCAAGTTTCAGACTCGGTATCAAGAAGGAAAACCAGATTCGGTATCTTCAACAATTAACAGAAAGTCACTCAAACATGCATATTCTATCATATATCATGTAATTTCACAACCATGATCAATCAACCATTCAATTATAAGCATATTAACATGTTAATTGTATGAACAAATTCGGTATCAGGATAAGAACACATTCGGTAGATACAGAATCCATCAAATAAGCAATTAAACATGTAATCAGGCTCGGTCAAATGATAGATCAGTCAATTTAACTCAGATTACACAAGATTTCATGTTGATTTTCAAAATCAATTGAGTTTAATCAAAGATTAATTGAACTCGACTCAGACTCGGTATAGTCAACAAGATTTCAAAAATTAAAGGTCATAATCCAGTTATTTTGAACTTTTATGGTTGATAAAAACATAATTATCTCAGATCTACAATTATATATCTTAAACATTGATTAAAATGAACAATTACCAAGAATTTGAAGAAACAGAATGACGGACTCGGTAGAATTAGGCAGATTCGGTATAATCAACAGACTCGGTAGGTAATTAATAACAGTAAGAGTAATGTTTGACTTTGACTCTCCTTTTATAGATACCGAAGGTAAAATACCGAATGGGCTTTACAGAATGGGCCTAATATACCGAATTCAGTGCAATTTTTCAAAACATTAACAATTTAACTTCAAATCTTGACAAATTGATTTTTCCTCTTGAAATCCATTTTAATCTTTTCATGAAAAACAATTCTGAGACAATTTTTTTGAAAACTTTGAACTTACCGAATCTGTGCAGTTGGTTGTCAGACTCGGTAAAATGCTAAAAATAGCATTTATTCAGTAAAATTTAAATATTTTTGGATTATATCTTTTCCAATTTTTATGAATTTTTCAAAATAAGATTTGTACTCAAAAGAGCTTTGAATTTTATACAAAGTACAAATCTTCAGTGATACCAATTGTTAACACGGGTTGCATACTGAGATGTATACAAGCCATAGTGAATTATTTCAGATAAAAATAAAGAAATTTTTAATTCACTTTTTGAAAAAACAATATTTTTGAATAATTTTCTCATTTTCTCCCTTTTTCTCCCCCTCAAAATGTGATATACAAGAAAGTAAATCAGCATTTTGATTATATTCCCAAGAAAATGAATTAACTCCCCCTTGAAATAGGATATCAATGAGTTACCTCCCCCTTGCGTAACCATTGAACAAATGTACCTAGGAAGTTATCATTAATCTAAAGGCAGTCCCTTAAAGAAAAATTATCTAAAGCACTGAAACTTAGTTGCTCCCCCTAGAAAGTATCTACTCCCCCTAAACACAAGATCCCAAAAATAAGTCCCAACAGATCTATGGAATATCAAGCACTATACTCTACCATGCCAATCTCTTTGATCAAGAATTTTAGCCTAAGTTCATCTAAAGGTTTAGTGAACATGTCAGCTAATTGCACTTTTGTAGGCACAAAGTATAATTCTACATCCCCTTTCTCTACATGGTCCTTAATGAAATGATAACGAATATCTATGTGTTTAGTTTTAGAATGCTGAATTGGGTTGCTTGTTATTGCAATAGCACTTTGTGAATCACAATAGATCGGAGTCTGAGAAATCTTAAAGCCATAGTCCAAGAGTTGAGTTTGCATCCACAAAACTTGTGAACAATAGTGAGCTGCAGCAATGTACTCAGACTCAACTGTTGATAAAGACACATAGTTCTGCTTTTTGGATGACCAACCAACTAGCGTATTCCCCAACATCTGAATTGATCCAGATGTGCTTTTTCTATCAACATGGCAACCACCATGATCCGCATCAGTATAAGCAGTGAAATTGAAATTGGATCCATGAGGATACCAGATCCCAAGGTTAGGTGTACCTTTAAGGTATTAAAAAAATCCTAACAACCGCTTTGGAGTGAGATTTCTTTGGGTTGGACTAAAAGCGAGCACATACAGTTATGGCAAGTGTAATGTCTGGTCGACTTGCAGTCAGATACATTAAAGAACCAACCATGCTTCGATAAAGCGTAATATCAAAGGGTTCCCCATTAGTATCAGCATCCACTAAAGTTCTCATTAAGGTTGACATTGGTTTTAAAGCAGTCATTTTAAAACATTTTAGCATATCATTGATATACTTTGTTTGACTGATAAAAATCCCATTTGGTAATTGTTTTACTTGTAACCCCAAGAAGAAAGTTAATTGGTCAAGCATGCTCATTTCAAATTTGTTGGCCATAAGGTCACCAAATTCTTTGCATAAGGCCGGGGACGTGGAACCAAAAATAATATCATCAACGTAAATTTGAACCACGAGAATGTGACCGTGGTTTTTACGGATGAATAGCATTGTATCAATCGTTCCACGAGAGAAGCCATTATCCAGCAAATACTTTGTTAAGGTCTCGTACCATGCACGCGGTGCTTGCTTCAGACCGTATAAAGCTTTCTCCAAGTAGTAGATGTGGTTTGGATGAATGGGATCGACAAAGCCCTCTGGTTGATCAACATAGACTTCCTCTTGAAGATAACCATTCAGAAAAGCAGTTTTGACATCCATTTGAAACACCGTGAACTTCATATGAGAAGCAAATGCGAGGAAAAGATAAATTGCCTTAATCCTAGCAACCGGAGCAAACGTTTCATCATAATCAATGCCTTCTTGTTGTCGATATCCTTTGGCCACAAGACGTGCCTTATTTCGAACCACAATTCCATCAGAATCTTTCTTGTTCTTGAAAATTCACTTTACCCCTATTGGTCGTTGACCCGTTGGTCTTGGAACTAATCGCCATACTTTCAATCGTTCAAATTGATTGATCTCGTCTTGCATTGCAACTACCCAGTATGGATCTAGTAAAGCTTGAGCAACCGTTTTTGGTTCAATCTTACTAAGAAAGGCTGTGAATAGACACATATTCTGAATAGCCCTTCGAGTTGACACTGGAGCAGATGCGTCACCAATAATAAGATCTATTGGATGACTTTTAGTCCATCGGGTGTGTGGAAGAGGTTGTACATCAGTGGTATCCATTGAAACATCAACCGTTGTTGACGTTGAGCCTTGATCCGCTTGATCTGATGTAACACTATCGAATGGATTTAATAGAGTATCTGGAGAAACAGCTGGAGTTGTATCAACTGATGAATCTTGAATTGGGTCAAGATTATCAGTAACAGGAGGTTGGAGGGAGGATGAAGAAGCAACAGGTGAATCAGTTGGTGTTGAATCTTCATCAAAAAGACTTTGAAGAGTCTCCACAGTAGTTGACTGTGATGGTGTAACCGGTACGGCTTAAACATTTGAATCCCGTTGAGGAGTATAAAGACTATCGAACAAGATATCCAGTTCCTCTGAAGTAACCGTAGGAACACCCTTCTTCGAGAAAATTGAGTTTTGCGCGGAAGAAGTAGTAGTCAGGTTAGGATCGGGTTTTGAACTGAGTTGTTCAAAAGTCATTCCCGAAAATTCATCGAACTTGACGTTGATGCTCTCTTTAATCATCTTTGTCCGCTTATGATAAACACGATAAGCAACTTTGTTCGAGGAATAACCAAGAAATATGGCCTGATCGCCATGAGGATCAAACTTTCCGAGCCTGTCAAAGTCGTTAAGCACATAGCATATACAACCAAAAACACGGAAATATTTGACATTCGGGCGTCTACCATATAATAACTCATATGGAGTTTTATCAAAACGTTAGTTTACAATACAACGATTTTGGATATAGCATGCAGTTGAAATGGCCTCCCCCCACATTTTTGGAGGTAATTTGGAGTAGGCAAGCATCGTTCGTGCTGCTTCGCACAACGTATGATTACGTCGTTCGACGACTCCATTTTGTTGGGGGGTCCGAGCAGCAGAGAACTGATGTTAAATGCCTTGGTCTTTCAAATAACTATCAAGCGGGTCATTCTTAAATTCCGTCCCATTATCAGTTCTGATGCTCTTAACATGTTTGTTAAAAGAGCGTTGAATCTTTTTAATGAATTCAATGATAATGGCGGGGGTTTCTAACTTAGTTCGCAAAAGAAAAATCCATGTAAACTGGGTATAGTCATCAACAATGACAAGCACATGTTTCTTGCCACCGAGGCTAGAAATACGCATGGGCCCACATAAGTCCATATGCAATAATTGCAAAGACGGTGAAGTACTGGGGTTTTGCTTAAGCGGATGATTAGTCCGTTTCAGCTTACCCATCACACATGATGGACACACATGATGCTTATCATATTGAAAGGTTGGAATACCATCAACTAAATCTTTAGAGACTAGTCGATTGATACCCTTGTAATTCAGGTGTGACATCCGATGATGCCATAACCATGAATTTTCTTTGGTAGAACGAGTGGCCAAACACATAGTTGCATGTGATGGTGCATCATTGAGGTCAATAGTATATAGTAAAGCACAACGTTTACCAACAAGAAGATAATTCCCTTCGGTGGATTGCACCGAGCATTGTCGACGTTCAAACAGAACTTGGAGATCTCCATCGCAGAATTGGCTCACATTAAATAAACTGCACCCCAAACCCTCAACATATGAAACCCGTTTGATTTTTATGCCATTTTGCACAAAATCTCCGTAACCCGTTATTGTTGCAATCTCATCGTTTCCGAATGTAACCGTTCCTAGGAATTTGTCAATGAAGTTGACAAGCAAGGATTTATCGCCCGTCATGTGTCGAGAATAACCGGAATCGATATACCAAACACAGATGTCGAAACCCTGTAAATGTGAATTTCCTAGAGTTTAGGTACCCAAAGTTTTTTGGGTCCTTTGCGGTTAGTACCAACAATAAACTTTGGATTAACAACAAACTTTGGATCAATGATGAAATAATCACGTAAAGCATCATGCAGTTTAGACAATAAAACATCATTTAAAACCACATTACATGAAGCATCATACGCAATATCAATCTTTACATCGTTATCAGAAGTCTTAACACACAATTTATTCCAAGTAGATGTTTTGTTCACAGACGAAAATTGAAAAACATGAGAGGATTTCCTAGGCCGACTAGCAGTTTGCTTTGGTTTGATTGCTACTTTCTTAGTCGTGGACTTAGGAACCCATACAGATTTGTAATTCAAGTTTGAATTATGACATGTGACACGAAAAACACCGTTGTTAGTTAGACGTCCAAACTTTTCAGTTGACACATGAGATGACTGATTTTGCAGAATTTCCAATTTAATTGTACGTTCTTTTGCATCATACTCACTTAAATCAGGTTTAGAACTTGTGTGTGTTTTGGACTTAACTAATTTCTTTAAAAGACTCTCTTTTGAAGTTTTTGACATAGGAATCCTTTCAGTTAACACAGAACCATTTGGAGAATGAACCTTTTTAACAAAATATTGAGTTGTAGAAACAACTTTCGAACCATGATTGCCAAATTGAGAACGTAGAGGATTTTTAAGAATAGTAATGGGTTTTACATCCTTAGATCTTGTTGTTCCCTTCCCCTTCTTAGTAATCCCATCAGTACATTCAAGCACATTGGTTGCAACATTAGACGTTCACTTAAGTGTGTTAGCCTGTTTCATTTGAATTGTCTTTTGTTTTAAGCTTTTAATCTCAAGACATAATTCTTCAGCAGAAACTATCACTTCACCCTCCTTAAAAGCATAAGTACATTCTTTCTTAGGCAGTGAAGGCAATTTATTACACATTGCAAGCATTTGTTCTAATGATTGGCACTTAAGTTGCAAGTCAATATTCTCCTTTTCAAGTTGAGCTACTATACGATTCAAATTATGTACAGCAGGTAAATGCAAGTAATAATCATGCAAAGGATGAAGTTGACTTTCAAAATATATCAAAGGTTCAATGTTCGGTGCATCCTGAGGTTCTACTTTTTCATCTAAAGAATTTTGACCTAGAGAATCTGTCTCAAAGAAGACAGTTAGTTCATGTGCTAGGTCTTCACGGAAAACATCATCTGGACATGCAGGTAAAGTTGGTAGAATTGGTTTCACATCAAAAATTGGTTCATCAAACACCTCATCTATTGCAGTAATGCTAGAACTAGGTTTGTTAAACACTTCATTCTCAAGCACTAAAATGTATTTCTCTAGCATCATTGTTGGGATATAAACCAGTCTACGCTTAGGCACATAATCTTCACGTTGCATGTTCTTTTCAGTTTCAACAAGATTTTTCAAGAAATCAGGATTCGATTTACCTATCGTAGCATTGATTTTTTCATACATTAAGCTAATTTGATGGTATTTCCTAGATTTACGATTTTCAATAATATCATCAAAATCAGCATCAGAAGCATGTACAAAATGCGATGGTAAACCAGCTTGAAAATAATCAGAATGATATAATCCTAGAATCTTTTTGGAAGCATTTTCCAAAATTTTCGGATCTTCATAACTCAACCCCCACTTTTCACCATGAATCGTTTTTGGTCTATTCATGAAAATCTTTTGTTTTGAAAGTTCCATATCCATGATAGCTTTGGATTGCTCTGTTCGATAGAGTTTTTCCTCATATCGAGCAAGTTGTGCTTTCATTTGAAAAGATTCTTTTGACAATAAAGAAATTTCAGTGTTCTTTTCAATTATGGTGTTTTCCAATTGAACGATTTTCTTGTTTAGTTTTGAAAGTGTGGGTTCATGTTGGTTTTTCAAATCAGAAAGATTTTTTTCTAAAAATTGAAATTTTTCGGCAAGTCGTTCCGATTTTAAACGATAATCAGTTCTTTCAACTTTAATTGGATGAATTGTCTTTTTTAGATCTTCCAACTCAGTTTCCGTAGAGTTGAGTTGGAGAGTCAATTGTTGCACATCCGTTTGCAATTTAGATGAGGAAGGTCTGGTCTCATTCATTTTGATTTTATCTTTTAAAACCTTGTTTTCAGATTTTAAGTCTTTGACTTCTTTTGACATTGAGACCAGATTCTTCATCAAGTCATTTTGCATTTTGATAAAATCAGGTGAGATTTCAGATGATTGTACCTCATCATCATCGGATGTTGAGTCAGAATTCTCCATTGCTTCCTTAGCTTTGATGAGCTTTGTCACCTTGCAAACATTTGCATGTTCCACTTATGAATCTGAATCGTCAGTCCAGTTAAACCAAGTATCATGAACCAGTTTTAGCTCTCCCCCAGTTTCTACAATCTTAGCCATCAACATTTTCTTCTTGTAGTAAGCTGCGTCCTTCTTCTTAGGCATCTTGCACTCACGAGAGTAATGACCAGCTTTGCCACAATTGAAACAAATTGAATCTTCCTTCTTGGAATCATCAGCACGTTGTTGTTTAGATTGATCAGCTTTCTTGTAGTACGAGGAAGATGATGAGTTTTTGCGTTGATTGCTTGATTTGCCTTTAAACTTGTGTTTGTTCAAGGCTTTTGTGAACATGGCTGCCATCTTGACTAATTCAAGGTGAGAATCATCAAAATCAGAAAGATTTAAATCTTCTGAATCAGTTGATTCTTCAACAAGCACTTTCTTGGACAAGCCTTTGGAAGACGTCAACGATTTGCTCTTCTTTTTAGCAATTAGGGCAAGTGGATCGCCCGGAGAAGACTGTTTCCTTCCTTCTTGAAGTTTAGACACTTCAGGTTGGTAATGCATAAGAACTCCAACAAGCTCATGAATAGTCAACTTGTCAATCTCTTTAGTAGATCGAACAATGGTTCCATAAGGAAGCCAATCAGCATTGAGCTTTTTGAGAAACTTCATGTTGACTTCAGCATTTACTTTTATGATCTTGCACCTTTTCAACTCATTGAGAACACCATTGAAACAACGATAGGTATCCTTGAGTGGTTCATCAGTTTCCTGCTTGAAATCTTCATAGAATCCCAGAGCCTTATTCAATTTAGTAACATCTGACATGTCATAACCTTCTTGCTGTCGTTTGATCTCATCCCATATATCTTTTGCTGTTGTGTTGCTATCAACATTTTCAAACAATTCATACGGGATAGCTTGCATAACAATATTCTTTGCCTCTATGTCACCCTGAGCTCTCTCACTCTTATCACCAGAAAGTTCATAGACTGGAATTGGCATACCAGTATCTGGATGATAATCAACAACTGGACCATCTCTCAGAGAAGCCCAAATGTACTTTGCTTTCTCACCCTTATAGTCTATGTACTGAGTGATATGGTGAAGCCACTGGGTGTACTTGCCATCAAACAACACTGGTGGACGGGAATCTGATCCAATGATCAAAGTATCTTGAGTAGACATCTTGAAAATGAGGTAGATTCGGTAAAGATTCTGTATTACACAAATCTCAGATGAAAAATCACAACAATCTGATCGGAATGTCAGATTCTGTAACAGATTCGGTACTGTAGCAGATTCGGTAAAGTAGCAAATTCGGTAAAGATTCTGTATATCAGATTCTGTAAAAGAAACTGATCAGAAATACAAGAGACACACCCAGATTCAGTATAGATTCGGTAACTACAAGAATTGTAGCCTGTAACCACTTAAAACAATGAATTAAGTGATACAGAAACTCAGATTCTGTATATGATTCGGTAGTCAGATTCTGTAAGAATTTGAAGTTCAATCTCAATTCAATGCTTTTGAATTTGATTCTGTAACCTTGCTGCACAAGGAAACACGTTAGTATCACACAAAATATCAAAGATACCGAAAGTATAGGATATCGAATGTCAACTGTAGCAGTTGACAATACCGAGTCTAAGTTTAAAACTTAGAAATATGACAGAATCCTTTCTCAAACCACACCAATTAGCTGCGTATGATCAAACCGAATGTGATAGAATCACAATCACACCACAATCTGCAACACTTAAGATGAATTTAAGTAATGAAGCAGACTCGGTATAACAGTTACGATACCGAGTGTTGATTAAATCTTCAAAACTTAATGAATTGAAGAAATTGAACCGTCAGAAATGTGATTTAACACCTCACGAACACAACTGAATCCTTAAATCTTCACAAAAATCCAGAATCAAGCTTGAATTAAGCAATACCGAGAGTTTTAGCCACAAACTCTAAAAATCAACTTGATTCTCCATAATTGAAGTTAAAAAGCTGTAATGATGATCGAAACTCTTTCTAAAATACCTAATGCACCTTTGCTGAACTTATCACAAGAATCTGAACGTCAGATTATCAAATTCGATGATACCGAATGTGATTCAAAATACCGAGAGTAATCAGATTCTGTAATCTTCAATCTCTGGATCGATATAGTGATGTAGAATCACTTCCTGGAAGCTCTGATACCAAATGATAGGTCAGATCATGTTGAGATTGAGAGAAATGATAAGATAAAGAGAGATTCGATAGATAGGAATGAGACTCGGTATTAGAGAGAATCAGTACAATTACATTCCACAGCTTCTAGAACTCAGTTACAATGCAATGGCTATCTAATTAGGACTACTTAGGTTCCTTATATAGCCCTCTTCTAAGGAACCTTCATTTAAGCTTATTTTCACATTAACACTATACAACTTCGGGGTCCTAACAATATCTTAAAGAAATGTACCTCATTTCGGATCGAGATACTCGATTCACTTCTAGATTTTGGGGTGCCTTACAAGAAACTTTGGGAACCATATTATTCATGAGTACCGCGTATCATCCACAAACCGACGGACAAAGCAAACGTACAATTCAAACCTTGGAAGACGTATTATGAACTTGTATTGTTGCCTTTAATTGATTCTGCTTACAATGATAGTTATCATTCGAGTATTAACGCCGCACCTTTTTGAAACTTTATATGGCCGCAAATGTCGTTCTCTTACTTGTTGGGCCGAAGTAGGTGACAAGCAAACCACCGGATCCGAACTCATTCATGAAATAACCGTTAAGATCGTTCAAATCCAAGAAAGGCTCAAGACGGCCGGTAGTCGCAAAAAGAGCTATGCCGATGTTAGATGTAAACCTCTCGAATTCCACGTGGGTAACCGCGTAATTTTTAAAGTCACACCTTAGAATGGTGTAATCCATTTCGGGAAACGTAGAAAGCTAAATCCGCGATATTTTAATCCTTTTGAAATCTTGGAGCGTATTGGACCCGTTGCTTACCATTTCGAACTCCCAACTCAATCGAATTCCGTTCATCCTACATTCCATGTATCAAACTTAAAGAGTTGTCTTGCCGAACAAGAACTTGTTATTCGTTTCGATGAGATTACTATCGATGATAAACTCCACTTTATGGGAAAACCGATTGAAATTATGAATCGTGGAACCAAACTCTAAAACAACGAAAAATCACCTAATCATAGAATTGGCAACACAAGATTTTGAGGAAGAAACAACGACTACTACTTCCAACTAAATTTCAGGACAAAATTTCTTTTAAGGTGTAGGTAATGTAACATCCCACATTTTCCCGTTAATTCATTTTAACGCCCGTCTTTTTTTTAGATAATATCTTTCATTATCTAAATTCGTACCTTTCGTTAACTACGTTTTTAATAATTCCGTTATTCGATTATAACATCTCCCGTTTACTCTCGCGTATTTAAATTAATTCGTTTGGTTAATTCATACACCCACTTTTAGACTTGAGGAACCGAAGTTGCCAAAGGGCCAAACTAGCCGACTAGGTCAACTAGTCAAACCCCACCACCACCACTCATTCACTTCACCTCTCATCTCTTCTTTTTCTCTCTAGTTCAAGAACACCATTTTCATCTTCTCCACTAATTCATCATCTATTTCAAATCTAGGAAGCTTACTACAAAACAAATAACATATTTGTCATCCTTGCATCATCCTCTTCAATTTGGTACCAATTTCATAGCTTGGGGTAAGCTTTTCAAAATCTCTAATTTTCATAAATTAGACCTTTAAACTTAAAAGTGTGTTAATTAGTGTCTATGGTTCAAGTCTAACATGAATATGTGATTCGTTTGCTCGATCTTGTTATTTTGGTGTAACTAACATGAACTTGAAAATGAGTGTACTTAATCTTGAGTTTTGATTGATTAAATGTTGTTGTTATGTTAAATTTCATGTATTAAATGTGTTACTAGCATCATTAGCTTCGTTTTGGTATGTTGGTTGACTTAGAAAAACTTCATAAACATAATTGTTGAATTCATGATTTTTGGTTAGGGTTTAGTAACCTTGAATATGAATTTTGATGCATTGAATGCTATGAGATGTTGTTAGTAAGTGTTTAGTTGCAATGTATGTTTAATTACCTTTGAAGCAGCATATCGTATGTGTAAATTAGATTCCCGAATCACCATTTGCATTTTTGAGCTTGAAACGTTAAATAATGATCATTCGACAAGGTTTTCGTTATTATTAATGATGAATTTGATTGATGATATGTGTTTAGTTGTATTCCTCGATAAATTACCTTTCCAACGATATAAGATACGTGTTTTCAATATTTACGGTTCATAAGTTACGTTTGTTTGAAGTTTGGTTCGAGCCTACACATGAAACAGCCCAGAATTCTGACCAAGTGTTAAGCCGCGGCGCGGCTCCCCTAGCCACGGCGCTGCTTAAAGCATGAAAATGGGGCTGTCCAAAATTGTCAATTTTCGTTTAATTCTAACTATGCTACGCAACTCCGATTGACATGAAACTTGTTCTAGGATGCCCATATATGATTATGAAACTTAGAAAAATAGTTCGAGACCCGACCTGAACGTGTTGACTTTTTGTTGACTTTGACTTGGGCCAAAGTTGTCTTTTATTCAAACTTAACCAATACTTTGTTTAATCGTTATAACCTTTTGAAATGTCCCGTTCTTATTGATTAAAAACGTTCCATATTAATTGATTTCGTTGCGAGGTTTTGACCTCTATATGAGACGTTTTTCAAAGACTGCATTCATTTTTAAAACAAACCATAACCTTTATTTCATAAATAAAGGTTTAAAAAGCTTTACGTAGATTATCAAATAATGATAATCTAAAATATCCTGTTTACACACGACCATTACATAATTTTTTACAATACAAATATGTTACATCGAAATCAGTTTCTTGAATGCAGTTTTTACACAATATCATACAAACATGGACTCCAAATCTTGTCCTTATTTTAGTATGCAACAGCGGAAGCTCTTAGTATTCACCTGAGAATAAACATGCTTTAAACGTCAACAAAAATGTTGGTGAGTTATAGGTTTAACCTATATATATCAAATCGTAACAATAGACCACAAGATTTCATATTTCAATACACATCCCATACATAGAGATAAAAATCATTCATATGGTGAACACCTGGTAACCGACATTAACAAGATGCATATATAAGAATATCCCCATCATTCCGGGACACCCTTCAGATTTGATATAAATTTCGAAGTACTAAAGCATTCGGTACTTTGGATGGGGTTTGTTAGGCCCAATAGATCTATCTTTAGGATTCGCGTCAATTAGGGTGTCTGTTCCCTAATTCTTAGATTACCAGACTTAATAAAAAGGGGCATATTCGATTTCGATAATTCAACCATAGAATGTAGTTTCACGTACTTGTGTCTATTTTGTAAATCATTTATAAAACCTGCATGTATTCTCATCCCCAAAATATTAGATTTTAAAAGTGAGACTATAACTCACTTTCACAGATTTTTACTTCGTCGGGAAGTAAGACTTGGCCACTGGTTGATTCACGAACCTATAACAATATATACATATATATCAAAGTATGTTCAAAATATATTTACAATACTTTTAATATATTTTGATGTTTTAAGTTTATTAAGTCAGTTGTCCTCGTTAGTAACCTACAACTAGTTCTCCACAGTTAGATGTACAGAAATAAATCGATAAATATTATCTTGAATCAATCTACGACCCAGTGTATACGTATCTCAGTATTGATCACAACTCAAACTATATATATTTTGGAACCAACCTCAACCCTGTATAGCTAACTCCAACATTCACATATAGAGTGTCTATGGTTGTTCCGAAATATATATAGATGTGTCGACATGATAGGTTGAAACATTGTATACGTGTCTATGGTATCTCAAGATTACATAATATACAATACAAGTTGATTAAGTTATGGTTGGAATAGATTTGTTACCAATTTTCACGTAGCTAAAATGAGAAAATTTATCCAATCTTGTTTTACCCATAACTTCTTCATTTTAAATCCGTTTTGAGTGAATCAAATTGCTATGGTTTCATATTGAACACTATTTTATGAATTTAAACAGAAAAAGTATAGGTTTATAGTCGGAAAAATAAGTTACAAGTCGTTTTTGTAAAGGTAGTCATTTTAGTTGAAAGAACGACGTCTAGATGACCATTTTAGAAAACATACTTCCACTTTGAGTTTAACCATAATTTTTATATATAGTTTCATGTTCATAATAAAAATCATTTTCTCTGAATAACAACTTTTAAATCAAAGTTTATCATAGTTTTTAATTAACTAACCCAAAACAGCCCGCGGTGTTACTACGACGGCGTAAATCCGGTTTTACGGTGTTTTTCGTGTTTTCAGATTTTAAATCATTAAGTTAGCATATCATATAGATATAGAACATGTGTTTAGTTGATTTTAAAAGTCAAGTTAGAAGGATTAACTTTTATTTGCGAACAAGTTTAGAATTAACTAAACTATGTTCTAGTGATTACAAGTTTAAATCTTCGAATAAGATAGCTTTATATGTATGAATCGAATGATGTTATGAACATCATTACTACCTCAAGTTCCTTGGATAAACCTACTGGAAATGAGAAAAATAGATCTAGCTTCAAAGGATCCTTGGATGGCTTGAAAGTTCTTGAAGCAGAATCATGACACGAAAACAATTTCAAGTAAGATATTCACTCGAAATAAGATTGTTATAGTTATAGAAATTGAATTAAAGTTTGAATATGATTATTACCTTGTATTAGAAAGATAACCTACTGTAAGTAATAAAGGTTTCTTGATCTTGGATGATTACTTGGAATGGATTTAGAAAACTTGGAAGTAAACTTGCAATCTTGGAAGTATTCTTGATTTTATGAAACTAGAATTTTTGGAATTTATGAAGAACACTTAGAACTTGAAGATATAAATTGAGAGAGATCAATTAGATGAAGAAAATTGAAGAATGAAAGTGTTTGTAGGTGTTTTTGGTCGTTGGTGTATGGATTAGATATAAAGGATATGTAATTTTGTTTTCATGTAAATAAGTCATGAATGATTACTCATATTTTTGTAATTTTATGAGATATTTCATGCTAGTTGCCAAATTATGGTTCCCACATGTGTTAGGTGACTCACATGGGCTGCTAAGAGCTGATCATTGGAGTGTATATACCAATAGTACATACATCTAAAAGCTGTGTATTGTACGAGTACGAATACAGGTGCATACGAGTAGAATTGTTGATGAAACTGAACGAGGATGTAATTGTAAGCATTTTTGTTAAGTAGAAGTATTTTGATAAGTGTCTTGAAGTCTTTCAAAAGTGTATGAATACATATTAAAACACTACATGTATATACATTTTAACTGAGTCGTTAAGTCATCGTTAGTCGTTACATGTAAATGTTGTTTTGAAACCATTAGGTTAACGATCTTGTTGAATGTTGTTAACCCATTGTTTATTATAACAAATGAGATGTTAAATTGTTATATTATCATGATATTATGATATATAATATATCTTAATATGATGTATATACAGTTAAATGTCGTTACAACGATAATCGTTACATATATGTCTCGTTTCGAAATCATTAAGTTAGTAGTCTTATTTTTACATATGTATTTCATTGTTAATACACTTAATAATATATTTACTTATCATTTAACATAATTAACCAAGTGTATCAATATCTTAATATGATTCATATGTACCAAGTAAGACGTTGTTATAACGATAATCGTTATATATATCGTTTTAGAGTTTCTTAAATTAATAGTCTCATTTTTATGTATATAACTCATTGTTAAAATACCTAATGAGATACATACTTATAATAAAATCATGTTAACTATATATATAACCATATATATGCCATCGTATAGTTTTTACAAGTTTTAACGTTCGTGAATCACCGGTCAACTTGGGTGGTCAATTGTCTATATGAAACCTATTTCAATTAATCAAGTCTTAACAAGTTTGATTGCTTAACATGTTGGAAACACTTATTCATGTAAATAACAATTTCATTTAATACATATATAAACATGGAAAAGTTCGGGTAACTACAGTACCTACCCGTTAAATAAATTTCGTCCCGAAATTTTAAGCAGTTGGAGGTGTTGACGTATCTTCTGGAAATAAATACGGGTATTTCTTCTTCATCTGATCTTCTCGTTCCTAGGTGAACTCGGGTCCTCTACGAGTATTCCATCGAACCTTAACAATTGGTATCTTGTTTTGCTTAAGTCTTTTAACCTCACGATCCATTATTTCGACGGGTTCTTCGATAAATTGAAGTTTTTCGTTGATTTGGATTTCATCTAACGGAATAGTGAGATCTTTTTTAGCAAAATATTTCTTCAAATTCGAGACGTGGAAAGTACAGCCGCGAGTTGTTGAGGTAACTCAAGTCGGTAAGCTACTGGTCCGACACGATCAATAATCTTGAATGGTCCAATATACCTTGGATTTAATTTCCATCGTTTACCAAATCGAACAACGCCTTTCCAAGGTGCAACTTTAAGCATGACCATCTCTCCAATTTCAAATTCTATATCTTTTCTTTTAATGTCAGCATAGCTCTTTTGTCGACTTTAGGCGGTTTTCAACCGTTGTTGAATTTGGATGATCTTCTCGGTAGTTTCTTGTATTATCTATGGACCCGTAATCTGTCTATCCCCCACTTCACTCCAACAAATCGGAGACCTGCACTTTCTACCATAAAGTGCTTCAAACGGCACCATCTCAATGCTTGAATGGTAGCTGTTGTTGTAGGAAAATTCTGCTAACGGTAGATGTCGATCCCAACTGTTTCCGAAATCAATAACACATGCTCGTAGCATGTCTTCAAGTATTTGTATTGTCCTTTCGCTCTGCCCATCAGTTTGTGGATGATAGGCAGTACTCATGTCTAGACGAGTTCCTAATGCTTGCTGTAATGTCTGCCAGAATCTTGAAATAAATCTGCCATCCCAATCAGAGATAATAGAGATTGGTATTCCATGTCTGGAGATGACTTCCTTCAAATACAGTCATGCTAACTTCTCCATCTTGTCATCTTCTCTTATTGGCAGGAAGTGTGCTGATTTGGTGAGACGATCAACTATTACCCAAATAGTATCAAAACCACTTGCAGTCCTTGGCAATTTAGTGATGAAATCCATGGTAATGTTTTCCCATTTCCATTCCGGGATTTCGGGTTGTTGAAGTAGACCTGATGGTTTCTGATGCTCAGCTTTGACCTTAGAACACGTCAAATATTCTCCTACGTATTTAGCAACATCGGCTTTCATACCCGGCCACCAAAAATGTTTCTTGAGATCCTTGTACATCTTCCCCGTTCCAGGATGTATTGAGTATCTGGTTTTATGAGCTTCTCTAAGTACCATTTCTCTCATATCTCCAAATTTTGGTACCCAAATCCTTTCAGCCCTATACCGGGTTCCGTCTTCTCGAATATTAAGATGCTTCTCCGATCCTTTGGGTATTTCATCCTTTAAATTTCCCTCTTTTAAAACTCCTTGTTGCGCCTCCTTTATTTGAGTAGTAAGGTTATTGTGAATCATTATATTCATAGATTTTACTCGAATGGGTTCTCTGTCCTTCCTGCTCAAGGCGTCGGCTACCACATTTGCCTTCCTCGGGTGGTAACGAATCTCAAAGTCATAATCATTCAACAATTCAATCCACCTACGCTGCCTCATATTCAGTTGTTTCTGATTAAATATGTGTTGAAGACTTTTGTGGTCGGTATATATAATACTTTTGACCCCATATAAGTAGTGCCTCCAAGTCTTTAATGCAAAAACAACCGCCCCTAATTCCAAATCATGCGTCGTATAATTTTGCTCGTGAATCTTCAATTGTCTAGACGCATAAGCAATCACCTTCGTTCGTTGCATTAATGCACAACCGAGACCTTGCTTTGATGCATCACAATAAATCACAAAATCATCATTCCATTCAGGCAATGACAATATAGGTGCTGTAGTTAGCTTTTTCTTCAATAACTGAAACGCTTTCTCTTGTTCATCCTTCCATTCAAATTTCTTCCCTTTATGCGTTAATGCAGTCAAGGGTTTTGCTATTCTGGAAAAGTCTTGGATGAACCTTCTGTAGTAACCAGCTAGTCCTAAAAACTGGCATATGTGTTTCGGAGTTTTCGGGGTTTCCCACTTTTCAACAGTTTCTATCTTTGCCGGATCCACCTTAATACCTTTTTTGTTCACTATGTGACCTAGGAATTGAACTTCTTCCAACCAAAATGCACACTTTGAAAGTTTAGCGTACAATTCTTCCTTCCTTAATACTTCTAACACTTTTCTCAAATGTTCACCGTGTTCTTGGTCATTCTTTGAGTAAATAAGTATGTCATCAATGAAAACAATGACAAACTTGTCAAGGTATGTGATAATGCTAAAAACGAACATATATTTCATAGCATTATTCCTCAAGAAAGACAAGCTTTTAGTTACAATTGTTCTATTTACAAGAGATATTCGTTTAAATAATAAAAGGTGAAGACAAAAGACAGATTCGACGAATTGAAGACGCAAACGACCAAAAAGCTCAAAAGTACAAAAGACAATCAAAAAGGTTCCAATTATTGATAAGAAACGTCTCGAAATCACAAGAGTACAAGATTCAAAACGCAAAGTACAAGATATTAAATTGTACGCGAGGACGTTCGAAAATCCGGAACCGGGACTAGAGTCAACTCTTAACGCTCGACGCAACGGACTAAAAATTACAAGTTAACTATGTATATAAATATAATATAATATATAATTAATTATATATATATTATATATATATAATAAAAACCGTCGGCAGCAAGAAACTCCAAGGGTGTGAGCTGTAAATACCTCTCCGCGACTCGCGGAGTTTTAAGGGCATTTTGCCGCGAGTCGCGGAGCCCCAAATTTCAAGTCTGGCTATAAAGCCAACCGAATTCTGATCAAAATCTATCATCTTTTTCTCTTCCTCTTCATACGTAAATATATTTATATTTATAATTTATATTTTAATTTTAATTATAATTCTAATAATAAGGGTATGTTAGCGAATGTTGTAAGGGTGTAAGTTGAAATTCTGTCCGTGTAACGCTACGCTATTTTTAATCATTGTAAGTTATGTTCAACCTTTTTACATTAATGTCTCGTAGCTAAGTTATTATTATGCTTATTTAAAACGAAGTAATCATGATGTTGGGCTAATTACTAAAATTGGGTAATTGGGCTTTGTACCATAATTGGGGTTTGGATAAAAGAACGACACTTGTGGAAACTAGACTATGGGCTATTAATGGGCTTTATATTTGTTTAACTAAATGAAAGTTTGTTAATGTTAATATAAAGATTTACAATTGGGCGTCCCTATAAATTACCATATACACTCGATCGGACACGATGGGCGGGGTATTTATTTGTACGAATAATCGTTCATTTAACCGGACACGGGAATGGATTAATAGCCACTAGAATAATCAAAACAGGGGTGAAATTACATTCAAGGGTAATTGGTGTAATTGTTAACAAAGTGGTAAAACCTTGGTTTACACGCAGTCGATAACCTGGTGTATTCATTAAACAAAGTATTAAAACCTTGTTACAATTCGAATCCCCAATTAGTTGGAATATTTATCTTCGGGTATAATAATAATTTGACAAGGACACTTGCAATTTATATTTATGACTGATGGACTGTTATGGACAAAAACCAGACGGACATATTGAATAATCCAGGACAAAGGACAATTAACCCATGGGCATAAAACTAAAATCAACACGTCAAACATCATGATTACGGAAGTTTAAATAAGCATAATTCTTTTATTTCATATTTAATTTCCTTTATTTTATATTTAATTGCACTTCTAATTATCGCACTTTTATTTATTGTTATTTAATCGCACTTTTAATTATCGTACTTTTTAATTATCGCAATTTTATTTTATCGCATTTTTATTATTCGCAATTTCATTATCGTTATTTACTTTACGCTTTAATTTAAGTCTTGTATTTATTTTATATTTTACATTAGGTTTTAACTGCGACTAAAGTTTTAAAATCGACAAACCGGTCATTAAACGGTAAAAAACCCCCCTTTATAATAATAATATTACCTATATATATATTTGTATTTTTATAAAAATAAACTAATATAGCGTTGAGCTTTGTTTAAAGATTTCCCTGTGGAACGAACCGGACTTACTAAAAACTACACTACTGTACGATTAGGTACACTGCCTATAAAGTGTTGTAGCAAGGTTTAAGTATATCCATTCTATAAATAAATAAATATCTTGTGTAAAATTGTATCGTATTTAATAGTTTTTCCTAGTAAAATATAAGCTATTTTATATACACCTCGTTCGACATCAAGTATTTTTGGCGCCGCTGCCGGGGATCCATCTTAAAAACCGGAAGCGCAACGCTAAAAGAAAAAAAAAAAAAAGATTTTTAGTTACTTTTATTAAAATTCGTTTTGTAAAAATACGTTTTAAATATTCGAAAAATATAAAAAGAAAAACAAAAATATATGTATTTTTAAGATTTTGTAAATATTTAAGTTTTATAAGTTTCTTTATTTCTATTTTAGTTTATAAAAATATAAGTTTTATTTTAAAATCGTTTATTTAAATTAAAAACAGAAAACATAAAAAAATAAAAAAGAAAAAAAAAAAATAAAGAAAAACGCGTAAAAAGTAAAACCTGTCAACTGAATTGCGGATCCCCGCGACTCGCGGGGTTTTCTTCTCTCTTTGCCGCGACTCGCGGAGGGCTTCTGACACACGGACAAAACCCTAATCAAGCATTGATTACGGGTATTTTTAATTATTATTATTAAAACCTAATTATTATTATTATTATTATTATTATTAGTTTTAATTTTACTTTTACTTTTTATTTATATATTTTAGTTAAATTAGTTTTATAAAATTGTAAAATTAATAGTTTTATAAAATAAATAATATAAAAATAATATTTTTATAAAAATTGTACTTTTTACAACTTTTTGTATATTTTTATATTTTGTACCTTTTTAATCGTTGTAGCGTAAAATTTGTATTTTTTTTTAGCTCATATTTAATTTTAAACTTAGTTTTTGCTACAATTATTTTTACTCCTAGATTTTTAGGCTTTGCCGTAGAATTCCTTAAGTGCTTTTTCTTTAGACTAAGATTTAGGTGCTTTAGAATTTTGCGACGCCCTTTTTAAGTTTTAGTTACTTTTTAAGTTATTTCCATTTGGGATTTAGTTTTTCCTGTAAGCCTTAATATTTTTAGACACCTTTTACTATGTATCAATTATCATTTCAATTAGTAATCTCAATTTGCGATTATAATTTTAAGTTAGTTGTAGTAATAAGGTTAAATTAGTTAAGTATTTTTAAGTTTTTATAAGTTTCTTTTATTTTTCCGTCACCTTTTATTTTTCAACCATTTTTCTTTTTCGACCTTTTGCGACGAACTCTTTGTCTTTCTTATTTCTCGCCATTCTAGTTTTTAGGACTTAGAATTTTATTCTACTTCTTATCTAAATTTCTTAAAATTACGAAAATTTATTTTAAGTGGTTAAATTGATAGACATCAAAATTTTCTGGTTCGTAGTAATAGTTGGATTTGTACGTGGACCGGGTTATTGGAGCCAAACAGTCCTCAATTATATTGAGACCAAACGAATCCTGCCCCTCTGCTGCATCTTTTGGCTATTCGAAACGTGGGCAAAATCAGAAAAGTCTATTGATTGAATAACTTATTATAATTTTTCTTTCCTTTTAAAAACTAATAGGATATTCAGTGAATGCACCGAGCAAAACGTTCATCACCTTTTGTACGTTCACCACCTGTAACTCGATCAAGACATCGTTTAACAAATATAACCGCCGTTGATTTTTCTTTAGAATCGTCATCCAGTCAACCAAGTACTTCAGTTCAAATTTCCGATAATCCATTTTTTGAACCCAACCTCACAATTGAGAATCCAGAAAATATTCAGGAACGGTTCGTAGATCCTGAACCATTAAACTTTCCTCCGGAACCACCAATCATTCAAACAGAGATTGTTGAGGAACGAACTATTAAATCAGAATCATTTAGTGATACCGATTCAACAAATTCAATTATGGAGAATCTGGAACCTTTAAGTATGGAAGACCGAATGAGAGCTAAACGCACTGGCCAAGGTCACGCAATTACTCATCCAGACATTAATGCGCCATATTATGAAATCAAAGGACAAATTCTACACATGGTGACTAATCAATGCCAATTTAGTGGTGCGCCGAAGGAAGATCCAAATGAACATCTACGTACCTTTAATAGGATCTGCACACTATTTAAAATCCGAGAAGTGGAGGATGAACAGATATATCTCATGTTATTTCCCTGGACTTTAAAGGGAGAAGCCAAAGATTGGTTGGAATCGTTACCTGAAGGGGCGATCGATACATGGGACGTTTTAGTTGACAAATTTCTTAAACAATTCTTTCCTGCATCTAAAGCCGTAAGACTTCAAGCAGAAATTGTTACGTTCACACAGAAGCCAAATGAAACTCTATATGAGGCGTGGACAAGATATGGAAAGTTGTTAAGAGGATGTCCGCAACATGGTTTAGACACCTGTCAAATAGTACAAATATTCTACCAAGGATGCGACATCACTACAAGAAAAGACATAGATATAGCAGCTGGTGGTTCTATTATGAAGAAAACCGAAACTGATGCTTACAAAATTATTGATACCACTGCTTCCCACTCACATGAGTGGCACCAAGAAAAAGATATCATTAGATCATCTAAAGCAGCTAGAGCCGATTCTAGCCATGACTTAGATTCCATTTCGGCAAAGATAGATGCTTTCGAGAGACGAATGGAAAAGATGACTAAGGATATTCACTCAATACGAATTAGTTGTGAGCAGTGTGGAGGACCACATTTGACAAAAGATTGTCTAAGTATTGAATTAACAATGGAACAAAGAGAGAATATTTCATACATAAACCAAAGGCCTGGAAATAATTATCAGAATAATTATCAACCGCCAAGACCGATTTACAATCAAAACCAGAATTATAACCGAAATATTCCATACAACAACCAATTAAGGTCCTAGCAATCAACAAGTATCCAATAATACTTACAATCAGCAAAGACCGAATTTTCAAAACAAACCACCACAACAAACCGATGATAAAAAGCCGAATTTAGAAGATATGATGACGAAGCTAGTTGAAACTCAAACGCAGTTTTTCACATCTCAAAAACAAACCAATGAACAAAATGCTCAAGCATTTAGAAATCAACAAGCTTCTATTCAAAATCTGGAACAAGAAGTAAGTAACCTAGCAAGGTTAATAGGGGAAAGAAAACCGGGAAGTTTACCTAGTGATACAAATGCTAACCCCCGGAATGAAACAGCTAAAGCTATTACCACAAGAAGTGGTACAACACTTAAACCACCTGAAATACCTGTAACTTCTGATGAAACTATTCCTACTCCACAAGAACCACAACCTGATCAAGATAAGGAAAAAGAACCGGTAGTTGAAAAGGTTAATGAAGATAATACAGTTAAGGATAAACCTTATGTTAAACCATACCAACCACCACTTCCTTACCCGAGTAAAATGAAGAAGGAAAAACTTGAAGCCGAGCAATCCAAATTCTTGGATATGTTTAAACAGATAAATGTAAATCTTCCTTTCATTGATGTAATTTCAGGAATGCCTAGATATGCTAAATTCTTGAAAGATCTGATCACAAATAGAAAGAAAATGGAAGAACTTTCGGCTGTTACTATGAATGCTAATTGTTCAGCAGTGCTGTTGAATAAGATACCAGAAAAATTATCTGATCCAGGAAGTTTCACAATTCCATGTTTTCTAGGTAGTCTTAGTTCAATAGAAGCATTAGCAGATTTAGGTGCTAGTATAAATCTAATGCCGTATTCACTATACGCTAAACTAGACCTTGGAGAATTGAAACCAACCAGAATAAGCATACAACTAGCCGATAGATCAATAAAATATCCTAGAGGGATAATGGAGAACATGCTAGTTAAAGTTGGTACTTTAGTATTCCCAGTAGATTTTGTTGTTCTAGACATGGAAGAAGATTCTCAAGTTCCTCTCATATTAGGAAGACCATTCTTAAACACGGCTAAAGCAATGATAGACGTGTTCGGTAAGAAACTGACCCTAAGTATAGAGGATGAGAGTGTTACCTTTTCAGTTGATAGAGCAATGCAACAACCACAATCTGCAGATGATACATGTTATTATATTCAAACTATAGATGCACATGCAGAATTATTAGAAGAATTTCCAGAATTACAAGGAACAGGAGAATGTTCTTTAGGAGAAGGTAATGAACCAATTGATGAAGCTGAAATGTTAGCTACACTTATAGCTAATGGATATGAACCAACAACAGAAGAAATTCAAATGCTAAAAGAAGAAGACAGATATCGATATAAATCATCGATAGAAGAACCTCCGAAATTAGAGTTAAAGCCACTTCCAAACCATTTGGAATACGCTTATTTACATGGTGAATCTGAATTACCTGTAATAATATCGTCTTCTCTTACTGAAAATGAGAAATCACAACTCATTTCTGTGTTGAAAGCTCATAAACCAGCCATTGCATGGAAGATTCATGATATTAAAGGAATAAGTCCTTCGTATTGCACACATAAAATCCTTATGGAAGAAGGTCATAAAACGTATGTGCAACGTCAACGAAGACTAAATCCTAATATGCAAGATGTAGTTAAGAAAGAGATTATTAAACTGCTAGATGCAGGTTTGATTTATCCAATCTCTGATAGTCCATGGGTAAGCCCAGTTCAATGCGTGCCTAAGAAGGGTGGCATGACTGTCATCACAAATGAGAAAAATGAGCTTATTCCTACTAGGACTGTAACAGGATGGCGTGTATGTATTGATTATAGAAAATTAAATGACGCCACCAGAAAAGATCACTTTCCCTTACCTTTCATAGATCAAATGTTGGAAAGATTAGCCGGAAATAGTTACTATTGTTTTCTAGATGGATTTTCCGGATATTTTCAAATTCCAATAGCACCCGAAGATCAAGAGAAAACCACATTCACGTGCCCTTATGGTACTTTTGCTTACAAACGCATGCCATTTGGACTTTGTAACGCCCCTGCAACCTTTCAAAGGTGTATGATGGCGATTTTTCATGACATGATAGAAGAATGCATGGAAGTATTCATGGATGACTTTTCAGTCTTCGGTGATACATTTAAATCATGTCTAGTTAATCTGGAACGAATGCTAATTAGATGCGAAAAATCAAATCTAGTACTTAATTGGGAGAAATGCCATTTCATGGTTAAAGAAGGCATCGTTCTTGGACATAAAATTTCAAAAGAAGGAATTGAAGTGGATAGAGCTAAAGTAGATGTAATTGCTAAACTTCCACATCCCACAAATGTTAGAGGAGTTAGGAGTTTTCTAGGGCATGCCGGTTTTTACCGACGTTTCATAAAAGATTTTTCTAAAATTGCCACTCCTATGAATAAACTCCTAGAAAAGGATGCGCCATTCATCTTTTCAGATGAATGTATCAAATCTTTTAATATTCTTAAAGAAAAACTCACTAATGCACCGATCATGATAACACCAAATTGGAATCTACCATTTGAACTAATGTGCGATGCAAGTGATTTTGCAATGGGAGCCGTTTTAGGACAAAGGATTGAAAAACGATTTCAACCTATATATTATGCTAGTAAGACGTTACAAGGAGCACAAACAAACTATACAACTACTGAAAAAGAACTCCTTGCTATTGTCTTTGCTTTTGACAAATTTCGATCATATCTCGTTCTAGCAAAAACGGTGGTCTATACCGACCATTCTGCTCTTAGATACCTATTTTCAAAACAAGATGCTAAACCAAGATTAATCCGTTGGATCTTACTCTTACAAGAGTTTGATATTGAAATCCGAGATAAAAAAGGAGCAGAAAATCTCGCCGCTGATCATCTTTCTCGTCTTGAAAATCCCGAATTAGAAGTTCTGAATGAATCGGCCATACAAGACAACTTTCCTGATGAATATCTATTGAAAATAGATTATAAAGAAATCCCATGGTTTGCAGACTATGCAAACTACTTAGTTTGTGGATTCCTTGAAAAAGGATTATCGTACCAAAGACGAAAGAAATTCTTCAGTGATATAAAACACTATTTCTGGGAAGATCCACATCTGTTTAAAAGTTGTCCCGATGGAATAATACGCCGATGTGTATTTGGAGATGAAGCTAGTAAAATTTTAAACCATTGTCACACAGGACCAACAGGAGGGCATTATGGGCCTCAACTAACAGCAAGAAAAGTTTATGAAGCTGGATTCTATTGGCCTACAATTTACAAAGACGCACACCTTCTTTGCAAATCCTGTGATGCATGTCAAAGGACCGGAAAAATAAGTCAACGTGATGAAATGCCACAAAATGTCATCCAAGTATGTGAAGTATTTGACATTTGGGGTATTGACTTTATGGGTCCATTTCCAAAATCTCATAATAATCTATATATACTCGTAGCCATTGATTATGTATCTAAATGGGCGGAAGCACAAGCTCTCCCAACTAACGATGCACGAGTTGTAGTCAACTTTTTAAAACGTCTTTTTGCAAGGTTTGGAACACCGAAAGCTTTAATAAGTGATCGGGGTACTCATTTCTGTAATAATCAACTTGAGAAAGTTCTTAAAAGATATGGAGTAACTCATAAAATCTCCACCGCATATCATCCACAAACAAGTGGACAAGTTGAAAATACCAACCGAGCTTTAAAACGTATTCTAGAGAAAACCGTAGGATCAAATCCGAAGGAATGGTCCATTAAATTGGAGGATGCACTCTGGGCTTTCAGAACAGCCTACAAAACTCCAATTGGAACCACACCTTTTAGACTTGTGTATGGAAAAGCATGTCATCTTCCAGTAGAAATTGAACACAAAGCATTTTGGGCTTTGAAGACATGTAATCTTGATTTACATGAAGCTGGACGTCTACGATTAAGTCAACTAAACGAATTAGAAGAATTAAGACATGAAGCATACGAAAATTCGTTAATCTATAAAGAAAGAACGAAGAAATGGCATGATAAAAGAATCAGAAGTTCAAAAGAATTCAAAGAAGGAGACAGAGTTCTTCTTTTCAATTCACGATTCAAGCTATTTCCTGGAAAATTGAAATCAAGATGGTCTGGACCATTCATAGTCAAAAGAGTTTTCCCATACGGAACGATAGAATTAATAAATTCAAATGGGATTGAATTTAAAGTTAATGGTCACAGAGTTAAACATTACATACATGGTCCGGTGGAAGTCGACAACGAAGTTAATCACAATTTCGACACCACAGCTAACTAAGTGTGGGGAGAATCAAGTCTTTAAAGGATAATATGTATTTCTGTTAGAGTTAGATTGTCTGTTTTCGTGTAGTTCTCGAAAATGGAACACGTATGGTCTTTCCCTAGCAGACCCTAAAGAACTAGTCTTCTCCCCCCATTCTGAATTTTTATTTTTTTTAGGTTTTTACGAAATGAAGACTGCCTGTGAATTAAACCATGGTCTAATGCTACACGCTTTGATCACTAAAAGAAATAATGACATACTACCGAGTGAATTAGTATCAGTAATCAGAGAAAGAATGGACGGAGTTAGAAAAGGATCCAGATGCGAAGATAATAAGTTACAATTTGGTAAAGGAAAATCAAAATCCGCAGCGAAAAGAAGAGCACGACACCTAGAACGATGTCACAAATGCGGAAAATGGTCACATGGAGGTAAATGTTTAAATAATCAAACCTATTCAAATACCGAATTTGTTACTTTATGCAGAGACGGACCGTTCATATGTTTAGAAGAAAAGACAATGAATGCTCGAGGTTACGCCTTTGGAGCCATGGAAAATCAATTAAACCGACTATCTTATGAATATAATAGATCATATAACTAAGAAATCTATTTCACAGGTATGTCTGTACAGTTTTTAGTTTTTATTTTTATTTTTAACCTTTTGATAATAAACGCTAATTTGTTCGCTAAAGAGTATTAAATTGGTATTAAATAAAATTAGGTTTGGCGACCGAAATTATTGATATCATTCAAAAATTTATTACATCACTGCGAAATTTAACGTTTATTCTTAAGGTATAAATATCTTTAATCAATCAACCCAAAATATTTCAAAAATTCGTCATGAGTTAAATTAGGTCTTGGAACCGAAATTACTTTACCGAAAAGAGGGGCGCATATTTTTGATAATATTTGATTGATTAAAGTGGGATAAAAAGACAAAAAGATTTTTAATTTTATTTTTACCATGTTTTTAAAATTAATATTTAAATCTTAAATTAATATTGTAAACTTTGTAAAAACAATATATTTAAAATTATAAATATTTGAAAAATTAATATAAGTTTGATATGAATTTATAAATTTTTAAATTAAGTTTGGTGTGAATTTTTAATTTTTAAAATATTAATTTTTAATTTTATGCATTTTAAATTTTGAGTTTGGTGTGAATTTTTAATATTAATTTTGAATTTTATATTTATGTTGTGTGAATTTAAAAACAAAAATTTACTTTATCTCATTAAGTTAAAAATATGATTTTTAAAATTCGTCGTAAGTTGAAGACTAGGTCTTTGAACCGAAATTGCTTTACCCGAGGGAGGGACGAGAACTTTTATTATCATTATTTTTAATCTTATTGATTTAAAGTATGCCAAAAACATTAAAAAACCCAAAAATCTTAGCTTTTAAAACAATCGCTACAAAAAGACAAATTTTAAAATTTTGTCGAGGGACGGACTAGGACATCGATCCGAAACGACCTCGTCCTAAATAACAAGGGAAACAAAATTTTAAAATTAATTTCTTAATTGTTTTATAAGTTAAAAATTATAAAAAAAAAAAAAAAAAAAAGGGTAAACTCCGCGACTCGCGGAGTTTGCAGTGCAAACCTCCGCGACTCGCGGAGGGACCAAATTACAGAAAAAAAAATAAAACAGCTGAAACGATCAGTTCACTCCCACAAACAAAAACACAGAAAAATACTGCGAAAAAGAACCCGAAAAAACCCGAAAATCACCCCCAAAAATCCCAATTTTTAACCGTTAATCACCAAATTTTTTGCTAAAATCATGTTGAGAAGGATGATATCTAAGAACTACTCAAGAAAAACGGTAAATTTCTACACCTAAACACCATTTAATTCGAATTTTAGTGTTCTTGAGCTATTTTTTACCCAATTTGATTTTGATGCTTTTTAGTGTAATTAGACT